>NC_063332.1:138258260-138291092 GCF_021869965.1 Rhincodon typus | reverse complement strand
AGATTTTCTGAAGAAGGGTCTAGGCCCGAAACGTCAGCCTTCCTGCTCCTCTGATGCTGCTTGGCCTGCTGTGTTCATCCAGCGCTGCACCTTGTTATCTCAGATTCTCCAGCATCTGCAGTTCCTGCTATCTCCTAGTGAACCTTCTCTAAATTGCCTCCAATGAAATAATATCTTTTCTTAAATAAGGGAATCAAAACTGCTCCCAGTACTCCAGATGTAGTATCAACAGCACCTTGTACAGTTGCAATAAGACCTCCATGCTATAATACTCTAACCACTTGAAATAAGGGCCAACTTTCCAACAACCTTCCTAATTACCCAACAATGCGGAAAGTTGCCCATGTATGTTCTGTACATAAAAAGCAGGGCAAATCGAACCTGGCCAATTACCACCCCATCAGTCTACTCTTGATCATCAGTAAGGTGATGGAAGGTGTCATCAACAGTGCTATCAAGCAGCACCTGCTCAGCAATAACCTGCTCAGTGAACACCCAACTTAGACTCCACATGGGTCACACAACTCCTGGCCTCATTATAGCCTTGGTTCAAACATGGATAAATGAGCTGAAATCCAGAGGTGAGGTGAGAGTGACAGCCCTTGACATCAAGACTGCATTCGACCAAGTATGGCAGCATACCTGGAATCAAAGGGTATGGGGGGAAACTCTCCGGTGGTTGGAATCATACCTGAAACATAGGAAAATGGTCATCGTTGTTGGAGGTCAGTCATCTCAGCTCTAGGACATCTTTGCAGGGGTTCCTCAGGGTAGTGTCCTAGGCCCAACCATCTTCAGTTGCTTCATCACTGACTTCCCTCCATCATAAGGTCAGAAGTGGGGATGTTCGCCGATGATTGCACAATGCTCAGCACCAGTTGCAACACCTCCGATACTGAAGCAGTCCATGTCCAAATGCAACAAGATCTGGCCAATATCAAGGCTTGGGCTGACACGTGACAAGTAGCATTTGTGCCACACAAATGTCAGGATATGACCGTCACCAGTAAGAGACAATCTAACCACTGCCCCTTGAAATTCAATGGTGTTACCATCATCAAATCCCCCACCGTCAACATCCTGGGGGTTATCATTGACCAGAATCGCAACTGGACTCACCACATAAACAGAGTGACTACAAGAGCAGGTCAGAGGCTAGGAATACTGCGGTGAGTAACTCACTTCTTGACTACCCAAAGCCTGTCCACCATTTACAAGGCACAAGTCAGGAGTGTGATGGAATACTCCTCACCTGCTTGGATAAGTGCAGCTCCAAGAACACTTAAGAAGCTTGACATTGTCCAGGGCAAAGCAGCCTACTTAATTGGCATTACCTTCACAACCATCTGCTCCCCCCACTACCAACGCTCAGTAGCAGCAATGTGTACTATCTACAAGATGCACTGCAGAAAATCATCAAAGATCTTCAGTCAACAGCTTCCGACCCCTCAATGACATCCATCTAGAAGGACAAGGACAGCAGGTACATGGGAATACTATCACCTTCACGTTCCCCTTCAAGCCAATCACCATACTGACTTGGAAATATATCGTCGTTCCTTTGCTGTTGCTGTGTCAAAATCCTGGCATTCTCTCCCTAATGGCATTGTGTGTCAACCCACAGCAGTGACCTGCAGTGGTTCAAAAAGATAGCTCACCACTACCTTCTCAAGGGGAATTAGGGATGAGCAATAATTGCTGGCCAGCTGCATGTTCCACAAATTAATTTAAAAAAAATTACTTGCTGTACCTCACAAATAAACATCAAATAAACATTCCTTACAATTAAAGAACAGAGATAACTTTAATAAACACTTAGCTTTAAATATCAAATATAAAATTTTCAGGAAAGATAAGATAAAATCTTTATTTGGTTTACCTTTTGTATAATAGAAATATTTTTGAAATTTGATAAATTCTTTGCTGCTGGGAAAATATTCAACAATTCTATCATAAAATTGTTTCCATTTAATTTTTTCTGTCTTCATCCTCTATTTATTGCTTCTCTTATTTGATTTTTCCCTCCCCCCGAACCTTTTATTTTTAACCAAATTATTTATTCAATTTTCCAGCTCATATCTGTCATAAACAGACATTCCTTTTATTTACCCTAGTTTCTTTCACTTTTGTCATCCCTACTTTTTACTTCTAATCCATTAATTAATTACCCTGACTCCGTGAACACTTGTGTTGACATTTTATATCCCACCTATTGAATGTCTTTTGGAAATCCAAGTCTAACAAATCTACTCTAACAAATTCACTCTAACCACCTCCAGTTCTCAAAATGAACACTTGATGAATTGTCAGGCACCATTTATCTTTTGCATTTCTCCAAGTGGTACAAAGTTAAAGCTTCCCACTTTGCACTCATCAGGACTCATCAGAAACCAAACTTGGAAAATTAACATGAAGCATGAGAAGACGATGCTGATTGGTTGGGCCAGTTAACTGTCAATGTTAGTTTGCAGACCATGCAGGTAGATTCTAATTGATCAGGGTGTTTTCATGGGCATGCAGCAGAGATTGGCAGTCTCCATAATATATGTACAAGTTCCTTTTTTAATGACATGGAACAGGGTGCAGTGTGTTAATATATGCAGCTTCCAGCACTTGTAAATACACTACACTGTGATTCTGGCTAATAATCTTAAATTGGCTTCCGGTGTCATTCTTAGATCAGTCCAGAAATCTTTAGCATTTCTCATAATGTTTATTGTGCAAAGGTAGGTCATTTGGCCCATCATGTCCATATCAATCAATAACGATCTGACTGTAGAAATCCCATTTCTCAGCTCGGGGCCTGTAGCCTTGAATACCTAAACACCATCTAAATGTGACTCGAGTTTCTCTCTTAACCATCCATTCAGGCATAGATTTCCAGACTTCCACCACTGTCTGGAGTAAATATTTCTCTTAAACTCTCTTCTAGGTGTTCTACTTCTATCTAGGGATACAAGTGTACAGGGACCCCCACATGGATGGCCTAAAGCCCTCTGCTTCTTCCTCTCCCACAGGCCCAACTAGTCCCCCTCCACCAACACCCTCATCTGCTTAACCGAACTTGTCTTTACCTTTAACAACTTCACCTTTAACTTCTATTTCCTGCAGACTAAGAAGCTGGCCATGGGAACCTGCATGAGTCCAAGTTATGCCTGCTTCTTCGTAAAATACGTGGAACAGTATGTTTTTTGTAAACTCATGTCTCTCAGTTTTTTAACTTCCCAGCATTTTTCTTTTTCTTATTCATTTGTGGGATGTGGACTTCGCTGGTTGGGCAGCATTTATTGCCCATCCTTAGTTGCCCTTGAAAAGTTGGTAGTGAGCTGCCTTCTTGATCCATTGCAGCCCACCTGCAGTGGGTTGATCCACAATGCCATTATGGAGGGAATTTCATGATTTTGACCCAGCAACAGCGATGGAGCAGCAATACATTTCCAAATCAGAATGCTGAGTGTCTTGGAGGGGAACTTGAAAGTGGTGGTGTTCCCATGTATCCGCTGTCATTGTCCTTCTAGATGGAAGTAGTTGTGGGTTTGGAAGGTGCTAGCTGAGGATCTTTGGTGAGTTTCTGTAGTGCGTCTTGTAGAGCGTCTGTGGTGGAGGGAGTGGATGCTTTTGGATGTAATACCAATTGATCAGGTTGTTTTGTCCTGGGTGGTGTCAAGTTTCTTGAGTATTGTTGAAACTGCAGTCATCCAGGCAAGTAGGAAGTATTCTTTCACACTTCTGACTTGTGCCTTGAAAATGGTGGACAAGTTTTGGGGAGTCAGGAGGTGAGTTACTCGCTGCAGTGCTCCTAGCCTTTGACCTGCTCTTGTATCTACAGTGTTTATGTGGTGAGTCCACTTGAAATTCTGGTCAATGGTAACCTCCAGCATGTTGATAGTGGAGGATTCAGTGATGATACACCATTGAATCCCAGTGGGTAGATTGTCTCTTATTGGTGATGGCCATAGTCTGACCTCTGTGTGGCATGAATGTTACTTGCCACTTGTCAGCCCAAGCCTGGATATTGTCCATATCTTGTTGCATTTGAACATGGACTGCTTCAGTATTTGAATATTATGCAATCTTTGGCAAACATCACCACTTCTGACCTTATGAGGGAGGGAAGGTCAAAATACTTAATCATGGAACTACAAGACAGATAGCATAGAAATGGACTTTACAGTCCAGCTGGCATTTCTACTTCAAATAAGAAGGTGTCGCAGTTCTCTGTGCTCACTCCTTCCATTTTCCTTTATTCGTCTTGGGTGGCACAGTGGCTCAGTGGTTCACACTACTGACTAACAGTGCCAGGGACCTGGGTTCAATTCCACCCTCTGGTGACTGTGTATTATCCCCATGTCTGCTTGTTTTTCATCGAGGTACTTTGGTTTCCCTATAGCCCAATGATGTGCAGGTTAGATGGAGTAGCCATGGGAAATGCAGGGTTGCAGGGATAGGCTTAGGCGGTATGTCTGGATGGTACCAACTTCGGACGATTATGTGGACTAGATGGGCGAATGGCTTGTGCCCACACTGTAGGGATTCTATGTTAACTATATATTCTTGAAGATTGACATGATCAAGCTTCGATCATTACATTGGTTAATGCATTCGATAATTGTATAATGCTTTGTATTAAAAAAAAGTCCTGTACTTTCTAAATCTCTCAACCACTGGGAAAAGCCTGCATCTATATGTTCTGATTTTTCTTGATTCTGTTCATGGTTGTTACATTTCACTCCAAGAAACTTCAGTTGTCAGAGGCTCCAATTTTCTTTGCACCATGTGGCTGACCAGGCATTTCTCCACGTTTTCCACCTGCCATTGGTATATGTTGCAATTGTAGCTTGATTCTCAACCTGTTTTACTGTGTTATGAATGCATCTTCCTTGGTCATCAAGTCCTGGGTTGGGAACTCAGGCCTTGGGCTTTAACTTAGAGGTAAGAATGATACCAACTGTGTCACAAATCATCCCTATAGACATGGCTACCTGCATCTTAATCCAATCAAATCCTGCTCATCACTATACTTACTGATTTCCATTTGCTTTCAGACCACTTTCAGTTCACTGTCTTCAATTTAAATGTGTCATCCCTTCAAATGTCTTCAAATTTCTCCAAGGCCTTACCTCTACTTATTTCTGGAATTTGCTCTAGCCCGACAAACATCATAAAAGTCTCTGACCTGAACCTTCCGATGTGCAAAAAAATGAAATCTAGGCATATCTTGCTGTTGTGCATTGGGACACTTTGGAAGTCCTGGCATGCGTACACACTGAAATTGTCCAGGAATTAGTTTTAAAATAGTTATGGAAAAGGATAGACCTGATCTAAAAGTTAAAGTTCTAAATTGGAGGAAGACCAATTTTAATGGTATTAGGCAAGAACTTCCAAAAGTTGATTGGTGATGGATATTCACGGGTAAAGGGAGAGCTGGAAAGTGGGAAGTTTCAAGACTGAGGTAACAAAAGTCTAGAAACAGTATGTTCCTGTTAGGCTGAAGGGAATGCTGGATGACTGGAGAAGTTGAGGTTCTGGTCAAGAAAAGGAAGGAATCATATGTCAGGTATAGACAGCAGGGATCGAGTGAATCCCTAGAAGAGTATAAGGGTTGTAGGAGTATACTTAAGAGGGAAACCAGGAGGGCAAAAATGGATTATGAGATAGCTTTGGCAAATAGGGTTAAGGAGAAGCTAATGGGATTCTACAAATACATTAAGGGCAAAAGAGTAACTAGGGAAAGAATAGGGCCTCTTAAAGATCAGTGAGGCCGCCTACGTGTGGAAATGCAGGAGACGGGTGAGATTCTAAATGAATGAGGTTGTAGACTTGCTTGCCAAGCCGGTGTGTTTGATTGCAGATGTTTCATCACCCTGCTAGGTAACATCATCAGTGTGCCTCTGGTGAAGCATTGATGTTCTGTCCCATTTGTTATTTATATGCCTTGGTTTGCTGGGGTGGTTGGTATCACTTCCAGTTCTGTTTTTCAGTGGTTTGTATATCGGATCCACTTCAATATGTTTGTTAATACCAGGCATCCAAGAATTCCCTGGCATGTCTCTGTTTGGCTTGTGCTATTATGGATGTGTTGTCCCAGTCGAATTTGTGTCCTTCTTTGTCTGTGTGTATTGAGGCCAGTGAGAATTGGTCATGTCTATTGGTGGATAGTTGATGTTCATGTATCAGTTTTGTTCCAGTTTGACCTGTGTAATGTTTCTCACAGTCCTTGCATGGTATTTTGTATATTACATTAGTTTTATTAGTTGTGGATATGGGATCCATTACGTTCATCAGTAGCTGTTGCAGGGTGGTTATTAGTTTGCGGGCTATCCTGATGCCTAGGGGGTCTGATTAGTCTTGTGGTTATCTCTGATATGTCTCTGATGTACGGTAGGGTGACGAGTGTGTCTGGCCGTGTTGTGTCTTCTTGTTGTGGTCTGTTGCGGAGATAACAGCAGATTGTGCTTTTTGGGTATTCATTCCTTTTGTAAACTCCGTATAAGTGCTCCTGTACTGCTTTGTGCAATTTCGGGTTGCTGCAATGTTTTGTGGCATGTTTGAATAGTGTCCTGATGCAGCTTGGTTTATGGGTGTTGGGGTGGTTGCTGGAGTGGTTAAGTATCTGGTCCGTATGTGTGGTCTTTCTGTATACGCTAGTCTGGAGTTCGCCGCTGTTCTTGCATTCCACCATTATGTCTAGAAAGAGTATTCGGTTTTTGTTCTCTTATTCGTTTGTGAATTTTATTCTGGTGAGGATGTTGTTTATGTGTTGGTGGGTTTCTTCTAGTCTTGTGCATTGGATAATCATGAAGGTGTCATCTACATAGCAGACCCAGGAGTCTGGGTTGTATAGTGGGAAGCGCTATCCGTTCTAACATTTGCATTACTGCTTCTGCTTTCAGTCCTGATATTGGGGATCCCATTGGTGTTCTGTTGATTTGTTTGAATATACGGCCATTGAAGGTGAAGTGGGTTGTGAGGCACAGATTCAGGAGTTTCAGGGTGCTGTCCTTGTTAATGTTGTTGGGGTCATGGGGTGTTCAGCAGTACGGCAGTTATCTCTTTGGCTAGGTTGATGTTTATGGATGTAAACGGTGCTGTTACATTGAAGGATATCATTATCTTGTCCTCTTCTATTCTGGTCTCCTTGATGTTGAGGAATTCTTGGCAGGAGTGGATGTAGCGCATACTGTTGTCAACTAAGTATTTCAGTTTCCATTGTAGTTCTTTGTCTAGTCTATATGTTACATGCCTGGTATTGAGACAATGGGTCTGACGGGGACCCCTGGCCTGTGTACCTTAGGCAGTCAATAGAAGCAGGGTGTGTTGGATCCTTCACGCTTCATTTTTGGTAGTCTGTCATGCTGATATCTCCTGAGTTGTGTAATTTCTTCAGCGTTGTTGTAATCCAGTTCTCTAACTGTGGTGTTGGGTCTATTGCCATCTGTCAGTAGGTGTCAGTATCTGCTAGTAGTGCATTAGCTTTCTCGATGTATTGGGCTCTATTAAGGATTACTGTCATGCGCCTTTTGTCTGCTGGTAAGATTATGACGTTTTAGTGTTTTTTTTGAGTCTTTCCAGGACTTTCTTCTCTGCTGTGTTAGATGTGTTCCACTTACCTTTTCTGCTAAGTGTTGGATTAATGTCAGTCTGATGGCCTGTTGTATTTCCTCCATGAGTCCATTGCTGTTTAGTGTCAATTCCAGTGCAGCCAGGAAGTTGGTTTTTTGGCATCTCCTGTAGTTATAATTCAGTCCGCGTACTTGGACGGTCTTCTCAGTATCTATAAGTGTTTGGGCTGAGATGTTCTTGATCCACGTTTCTGTGTTGTCTGTGTCATTGTTGTGGGTGAGTTTGGATAGTTTTTTTTCTTGTAGTGCTATTCTTTTCTTTGTTCTGGTCTTTTGTTGTTGTGGTGATGGTTCGTTATAGTGTAGTTGTCCATTCTTGGTCGGCAGCATTGATGTACAAAGTTTTTTTGGCATGCAGTTTACCGTCATATTTGTGGAGGCAGTTGTGGGCATCATAACCCTGAACATTCTGCAGCCGTTCTGTGCAGCTGTTCTCCGTGCCTGTGGATTGTTGATAGGTGGTTTATATTTTAAGCTTTGTGGTAGTACCTGTTTTCTGAGGCATTTGTGCAGGAAGTATAGTTGTTCATAGATCATAGATCATAGATCATAGAATCCCTACAGTGTGGAAACAGGCCATTCAGCCCAACAAGTCCACACCGCCCCTCTGAAGAGCATCCCACCCAGACCCATTCTCCTAATTTCCCATGTCTAATCCACCTAACCTACACATCCCTGAACACTATGGCCAATTTAGCATGGCCAGTACACCTAACCTGTACATCTTTGGACTGTAGGAGGAAACCGGAGCACCTGGAGGAAACGCAGGCTGACATGGGGAGAATGTTCGCAGGTTGCGCTCAGATGGATGGCATTTGTTTCCCATCTGTGGGCCAGTTTGAGAGTGTTGCGCCTGAAAGTTTAAAGTTTTTGAGAAGATTTATAGCTTGGGTTGTGGATGAGGTTGTAGGCTTGCTCGCCAAGCCAGTATATTGAGTGCAGACATTTTGTCACCCTGCTACTTAACATCGATACCTTAAGAAGTGTCCATAATATAGAGAAGAATGTGTTGGACATCTTAAAACACATATAGGTGGATAAATCACCGTGACAGCATCAAGTATATCCTAGAACTTTATGGGAAGCTTAGAGAAGTGATTGCTGGACCCATCGCTGAGATGTTTGTATCATCATTAGCCATGGATGAGGTGCCAGAAGACTGGAGTTTGGCTAACATTGTGCCATTATTTAAGAAAGGTGGTAAGGAAAAGCCAGGGAACTATAGATGGGTAAGCCTGACATCAGTGGTGGGCAAGTTGTTGGAGGGGATTCCCGGCCTCCTTCGATAATTCCTGTCCTGGAACAGTGGCCTCCCACAGCAACCTCCCAGCCTGGCGCAGCAGTCTCCCAGCATGGCATGGCATCCTCCTGACCTGGCATAATGGCATCTTGCAGTGGTCTTCTACAATGGCATGGTGACCTCCCAACCTGGTGCAATGGTCTCTTGGCATGCCTTGGCGACCTCCTGACCTAGTACAGCGGCCTCCTAAAGTGGCCTCCTGGTGGGGAATGTCACCAGCGCCATGTGGTAGCTAGGCAGCTCAGTGTTAGTACTGCTGCCTCACAGCACCAGGAACTTGGGTTCAATTACACCCTTGGGCGACTGCGTGGAGTTTGCACATTCTCCCCATGTCTGTGTGGGTTTCCTTCCATTGTCCAAAGATGTGCAGGCTAAGTGGATTGGCCATGCTAAATTGTCTATAGTGACCAGGGATGTTTAGATTAAGTTGGTTATAGGGAATGGGTCTGGGTGGGATGCTCTGAAGTCGGTGTGGACTTGTTGAGCCAAAGGGCTTGTTTCCACACTGTAGGGATTCTATGATCTATGATCTGGGTGCCAGCATCATCTTTTGTACTGAATTTTTATTTCCGTAATGCTGGATGTTTTATTTCTCTAGTGTCTTGTAACTGAAGAAGCTGTGCCTATGTACTTTTGTATCTAAATTGGCACAATATCTTTTCACTATACCCATTGAGCATATGTGACAATAAAGGGTATTCTAATTCTAATTCTGAGGGTCAGGATTTACACATCTTTGGAAAAGCAAGGACTGATTAGTGATAGTCAACATGGCTTTGTGCATGGGAAATCGTGTCTCACTGACTTGAGTTTTTTAAAGAAGTGACAAAGAGGATTGGTGAAGGCAGAATGGTGGATATTGTCTATATGGACCTCATTAAGACATTCGACAAAGTTCCACATGATAGACTGATTAACATGGTTAGATCACATGAAAATCAAGGAGAACCGGCCATATGGATACAAAACCGGCTTGAAGATGGAAGACAGAGGGTGATGGTGGAGGATTGCTTTCCAGACTGGAGGCCTGTGACCAGCGGTGTGCTGTAAGGGTCAGTGCTGTCTCCACTTTTTTTTTTTGTCATTTCTGAGTTTAAACCTCAGATGGACAAAATTGTGCTGCTACAGACACAAGGCAAAAATTTCTCACTGTAATTTCAGTGTCAGAGATTTGGGCCAGATGGATACAACAAGGCTGGATACTTGACCTAGAACTGTTATGTTGGTTAATCTCTGTTATAACCCTGATGACCCAGCATCACAACTAACCCCCACCCCAAATTTCCCACATCCAACCTAAGTTGAATATTTGCCTAGTTGGCCATTCCCTGCTTCTATTATTGTGTTTTGCAACTGCTTTGTAATATACCTTTAAGGCACATGCTCATGATGATATGACCATATGATGGCACTTGACCTAGTGACATTAAGCTCTCAGTCTCCAGCTTACTGACCTTTGTCTCTTGCAGCATGACATGCTGAGAGAAGTGTGCTACAGTTTATCCAAATTGTGTAGCCTATCCCATTTATGCAAATTCCCATGATTGTCATGCACAAATGTAACTAACAGGAGCTGTCATAACATTTTGTTTGATTTGTTCACGTTATGTGACTCATATTTATATCATGGGGCTGATAACTATCAGAGCAATCAGGGACTTGAGACTTTTAAAAACTTAGCTGAATATAAAACTGCCATCGTAAAAAGCAGACATGTTTTCTCTTTGTCGATTTACTCCAAGATTTGTTGGTCTTGTCCTTGGGGAGGGACATTTTTCCTGCAGCTGGGACTGGAAGTCAGGGCTGGAAATATGAAATAAATAGGGCACAAAAATTTCAGTTGGTAACAGCAATGTATGCAGCATTGTTTCAGACAAGAAGATCTGGATTTGTGAATATTAGGCTGTGGTAGGAAGTTCCATGAAATTAAATTATCAAAGAACATTTTACAGAACAGGAATAAAAACAAAGGCTGTGAAGGGCATAGGACCATTGTGGGACAAACAGAAAAATGCACATACGCAAATAGAAAGATGGCTGAAATACTAAATAATTGGCTTGCTTTGGTTTGGAATGGAAAGGCATTGTACTGATTGATGAGAGAAATAATGAGAAAGTGCAAAGAAAAATTCCCTAATTTTTATAAATTGCAAACATTATTTTAAAAGAGTCTAGGGATGAATGGGCAGTCATTCCTACATTTATTTAATAATTTAATAGGAAAACCTGTAGTGGTAGAGGACTGATGCGTGACTACTATAATTCCTAGATTGAGAAACAAAAACAGAATATATCCAGGCCATAGAGATCAGTCAGCCTAAGTTGGGTAGGTGGTTCAGGACTCTGGGTCTGTACTTGATGAAGTTTAGAAGGTTGGGGGGCGTGGGGGTTCTCACTGAAACTTGCAGAATACTGAGAGGCCTGGATAGAGTGGATATGGAGAAAATGTTTCCACTAGTAGGAGAGACTAGGACCTGAAGGAACAGCCTCAGAGTGTGGGGATGACCCATTAGAACTGAGATGAGGAGAAATTTCTTCAGTCAGAACATAGTGAATATGTGGAACTCATTTGCACAGAAGGCTGTGGTGGCCAAGTCATTGAGTGTCTTTAAGACAGAGGTAGATAGGTTCTTGATTTGTAAGGGGATCAAGGGTTACAGGGAGAAGGGAGGAGAATGGGGTTGAGAAACAATTGAGTCATGATTGAATGGCAGAGCACACTTCATGGGTTCAGTGGCCTAATTCTGCTCCTATATCTTATGGTCTTATTGTTTTATGGTAGTAGACAAAATAATGAAACCCTTATTTCCACATCAAGGAGAAGAATAATTTAAATAACATAGTAGGAGCAAATTAATGCAGATGCTGGAATCTGTACTGAAAACAACAAATGCTGGAGATCACGGGTCAGGGAGCATCCATTGAGAGAGAGGAAGCCAACATTTCGAGTCTAAATGACGCTTCATTAGAGCTGAAGTGAAGTGTGGAGAGGACAGCATTTATGCTGTAGTTGGTGGCGGGGGGGGAAGGCAGGGGGTGTGGGTGTGGGGTGGGGTGGGGTGGGGTGGTAGTGTAGGGGTGATGAGGTGTACTGTGCTGGTGGAGAAAAGATATCAAAAGTTCAGAACAAGTCATCGAAAGTGAGAATGGCACGACAATGTGTGTCTAACATGCTCCCTCCAGGACCTTGAAAAATTTGATCATTTTGCCTCCAATTTACACCCCTTTATAACTTTCACATCATCCATTTCTATTGTTTCCCTTCCTTTCTTTGACCTTTCTGTCCCCATTTCATGGATTAAACTGTCCACTACCATACACCACAAAGCCACTGAATCCCACAGCTACCTTCACTACAGATCTCACACCCCACGTCCTGCAAGGATTCCATCTCATTCTCCCAGTTCCTTCGCCTATATCGCAATTGTTCAGATGATGCCACCTTCCAAACCAGCGCTTCTTCCATAACTGTAGTTTCCCACCCTCAACCACATCCGAACTATCACCAATCCTTCCATCCTTGCCCATTCCCATCACTCACGGCAGCATGATTGGGTTGTCATTGCTGTTACTTTTCATCCCATCAGCCTCCACATTCAAAGGATCCATCTCCGCCTTTTCAGACAACTTGAGCAGAATGGCACCACCAAGCACATCTTCCCCTCACAAAAACTGATCCCTCCGGGAACCCTAGCCCATTCCACGAACACCAACACCACCCTCCCCTTCCCTGTAACTGCAGAAGGTGCAACGCCTGTCCCTTCACCTCCTCCTTGCTCAGCTTCTAAAGGCCTAACTAGTCTTTCCAGGTGAAGCAGTATTTCTCCTGTTCCACCTCCAACCTTGTGTATTGTATTCGCTGCACCCAATAAGGCCTACTCTACACTGGAGAAGCCAAACAGACTGGGTAATCACTTTGCAGAACACCTTCAGTCTGTGCACAAGCATGACCCTGACCTTTCCATAGCTAGTCATTTCAACACAGCATCCTGCTGGCACACTCACTTATTTGTCCTCAGCATGTTGCAATGCGCCAGTGAATCACAGTGCAAAGTGGAAGAAAAGCATCTCATCTTCAGCATCGGCAGTTCCTACTATTTCTCCTCATCTTCAGACTAGACACTTTCGAGCCTTCTGGACTCAAAATTGAATTCAAACCTTCAAATTGTGAACCATCTCCCATTTCTTTCCCTTTCTTTTAGCTTTACATGTTATATCCTCCCATTTCTTCCCTTTTATCTTTACTTGTCACATTCTTTGTCACCAAGCCTTCTCTCCCCTCTCCACCACCCTAGTGGGACAGTCTTTTCTTTCAAGTCTGATAGTTAGACACACCATTGTTCTGCCATTCTCACATTCTGATCATTTAATCTGACCTATTGACATCTTTTCTCCACCAGCGCTGTACACCCTACTGCCCCTATACCACCAACCCCAACTATAGCATTAATGCTGTCCCCACCACACTTCAGTTCAGCTGTAATGAAGAGTCATCTAGACTTGAAACATTGGCTTCCTCTCCATAATGATTGTCTTAAAGGAGGGAGGCAAGGAGATGTACAATGCCAGAATTTGGGGCATAATTACCTGAAGACAAGGCCACCAATAGAAATCATACAGAAATGAAAAAAATAATATGTACTTCACATGAATTTCAAAAGGGAAAATTCTTTTTGACCAACTTGAATGACTTTTTTTAGGAGATGACAAACAGAGTAAAAACTGTTAATATGTTAAATTTAACTTCTCTGGATTTTCCAAATCTTTCAATACCAAGGCCAATAGTAGACCATAAGGTTAGAGAACAAGTGGCAGAATAGATTTGCTAACTAACTTCACCATAGAAATTAGAAATTGGAAATGGAAGTTTCCAGAGGTGGGGAATGGTGTTCCACATGGATGAGTGTTGGAAACACTGTTGTTCACAATTTGCATTAATGATTTGGACTTTGGAATCAAAAATAAGATGTATAATTTTGCAGATGGGTTGGAGGGATAAGTATTGTCCAGTTCTGAGGAGGAAAGCTAATAGAATGTTATATTTATTATGAGGCGAATCCAAAGTAGAGAGATTATGCTTCAGCTTTCCAAGGCACTGCTGAGACCATATCTTAAACTTAGTTATGGGATGTGAGCATCAATGGCTGGGCAGCATTTATTGCGTATCAGTAGTTGGCCATGAGAAGGTGGTGGTGAGCTATATTGTTTGAACTGCTACAGTCAATTTGATATTGGTATCCCCACAATACTAAGTGGAGGGAGTTCCAGGATTATGATCTAGTGACCTGAAGGAGTGGCAAAATATTTCCAAATCAGGATGGGAGCAGCTTCAAGGGAACTTGAAGATCGTGGTATTTTCATTTACCTGCTGTCTTGTCCTTCCAAATAATAATGGTCATGAGTTTGAAAGGTACTGTCTAAGAAGTTTTTATGAATTTCTGCAGTAAATCTTGCAGATGGTACACACTGCTGCTGCTGAAAGTCAGTAGTGAAAGTAGTGAATGTTTGCGGTTGTGATGCCACTCAAGCAAACTGCTTTGTAGTGCATGGTGTCAAACTTAATGAGTGTTGTTGGAGCTGTGCTCAATCAGGCAAGTGTGAATGCTCCTTCACACTCTTGACTTATGCCTTATAGATGGTGGACAGACTTTGGGGAGTCAGAAGGTAAATGAATCATTGCAGGATTCCTAGCCTCTGATCTGCTCTTGTAGCACCAGTGTTTATGTGGCTAGCCTAATTTGGTTTCTAGATAGTGTAACCCCAGGAAGTTAAGAGTGGGGAATTCAAAGGTGTTAATGGCATTGAATGTAAAGATGTCGTGTTTGAATTATCTCTTCTTGGACATGGTCATTGCCCAGAACTTGTGTGGTTCGAACGTTACTTGCGATTTGTGAGCCCAAAACTGGATATTGTCCACATCTTGTTGCATTTGAACAAAGACTGCTTCTGCATCTAAGGAGTTGCAAATGGTGCTAAACATTTGCAAACATCGAAACCTCTGGCTTTCTGACCTGGGTTCACAGGACTGACGTATGAGGGGAGACTGGATCAGTTATGAATATGTTCACCGATTCATTAGAAGAATGACGGAGAACCTCATAGAAACCTATAAAATTCTGACAAGACTAGACAGGGTAAATGCAGGAATGATTTTCCTGTTGCCGAGGGAGTCCAGAACCAGAGGTCACTGTCTTAGGAACATTTTTAGAATTAGAATTAGAATTAGAATTAGGTTTTATTGTCATGTGTACTCAAGTACAGAGTTACAGGAGTACAGTGAAAAGTTCACAAAGTTGTCATTCACGGCGCCATCTTAGGTACAAGGTACCTAGGTAGGTTAAAAAGTAGTGGAAAAATAAAGAAATATAAGTTCAACTTTGCTGTTCTTGCCAGTAAAATTTAGTAAGTAAGAAGTAAAGTTAAATATTCCAAATTCTAATCCTCCTTTAGCCATTGGCCTACAATCACTGCATATTGGGCTTTCCCCACGAGGGCTCGATTACTTCCCCCGAGCTTGATCTCTCGATCCCTGCACCTCTGTGCTGCCATCTTGCCGCTGACTGCCATCCTCTCTCTCCTGCGCTGGGCTCGATATCTCGATTACGCACCTCCACACTGCAGTCTCACCACCAACCACCATCCAGACTCACCAGCCTCCACACCACAGGCTGCCAAAGTGTCGCTCTGGTGCCACTCTGGGCCCCCAGTGGCTTCCTCGATGTTGCCGACTGCAAGACTTCTCCTGGAATACCAACCACCCATAGCTGACTGGCAAAGTCCCTGCTTTGGGCCTCCAGCCACTGCCGTCACTGCTGCTACCTCCTTGACCAAACTCTTTCTAGATGGTAAGTAGAGAGAAAATGACTAAAGAAAACTAAAAAAGAAGAAAAAAGTGAGAAAAGAAGAACGAAAAGTAGTCAGAGCAGATGAATCCAGATTAGGAGCCCTACACCGCCTCCATTTTGGAATTTAACTGCGATGAGGGGAAATTTCTTTAACCAGCGGGTGTTGAACTGGTTGAATTTTCTGTCACAGAAAAAAAAAAGTTCAGGCCGAAAACATCAGATGCTTTCAAGAAGGAGTTAGACACGGCCGTTAGTGCAAAAGGGATGAATATGGGTGAAAGCAGGAATAGGATACTGAGTTAGATGATCAATCTTGATCATTTGAATAAAGAGCAGGCTCAAAGGGCTGAATGGCCTATTCCTATTGTCTATGACTAAGCGTTTCCTGTTAGAGGGAAGGTCATTGATGAAGCAGCTAAAGATAGTTGGTCCTTGAATGCAACCCTAAGATGTTCCTGCAACGATAGCCTGGAGCTGAGGTGATTGTCCTCCAACAACAACAACCTCCTTCCTTTGTCACACCTTCGACATCTGTGTCCTCAGCTGTACCAATTCTAGCTTCTTTCCCCTAGTTGATTGCACCTTTCATTCCCTAACACACGCTGAAAACCATCCTGTTCGAACATTCTTTTATTCAAACATGACCGTGATGTTCAACATTTTATTGACATTATAAAGTTGTAAATTGCTGAATTGCTTTGGTATTTTGAAGAATTCTATTAGATCAATATCTGTTTTTTTCTTGAATGTTCTTCAATCAAACATTATTTTTAATGTGCTTATTCCAATACTTTGTGTAACTGGGAAATATATTGCAATATTGATCGAAAAGCTGATTTTTTAGTTAGATTTTAATTATAGACATATAAGTGTTTAAATCAGTCAACCAGAAATCTTGGATTTGGGTACACAGGAAGAAAAAACTGTTTATTCCTTAGTTTATCAGATTGAAATGATTCTGATACAAACAGTGCAAGGATTGAGTCGGATAGTGTAAGTTGGTGTGGATGAATTCAATGTTACTGAGATGTTGGATTCAATTACAAAATGTCTTCAGCCCTGCTGAGTTCTTCCATAACTTGCAGCTCCCTCACACCACTTCCTATCTCCCCATAAAGATAAGAGTTTATGATTTTTTTTGTTTAATTGTGGAAATTGTACAAGCTTTCCTTCCAGCTTTTGCATTCCCACACCCCACCTTGCAGGTTCAAGTGTCAAAACAGTTCGTATTTCTTATCCCTTCAAGACCATCTCAGTTTTGTTGATGCCAGGCACAAAACATAGTAGAAATATGTCAGAGATAGTAGGAACTGCCGATGCTGGAGAATCTGAGATAACACGGTGTAGAGCTGGATGAACATAGCAGGCCAAGCAGCATCAGAGGAGCAGGAAAGCTGACGTTTCAGGTCGAGACCCTTCTTCAGAAATGGGGGAGGGGAAGGGGATTCTGAAATAAACAGGGAGAGAGGGGGAGGCAGATAGAAGATGGATAAAGGAGAAGATAGGTGGAGAGGAGACAGACAGGTCAAAGAGGCGGGGTTGGAGCCAGTAAAGGTGAATGTAGGTGGGGAGTTAGGGAGGAGATAGGTCGGTCCAGGGAGGACGGACAGGTCAAGGAGGCGGGATGAGGTTAGTGGGTAGGAGACGGGGGTGGGGCTTGAGGTGGGAGGAATGGTTAGGGAGGCGGGGACGAGCTGGGCTGGTTTTGGGATGCGGTCAGGGGAGGGGAGATTTTGAAGCTTGTGAAGTCCACATTGATACCCTTGGGCTGCAGGGTTCCCAAGCGAAAGATGAGATGCTGTTCCTGCAGCTTTCGCGTGGCATCATTGTGGCAATGCTGGAGGCCCAAGATGGACATGTTGTCCAAGGAGTGGGAGGGGGAGTTGAAATGGTTCGCGAGTGGGAGGTGTAGTCGTTTGTTGCGAACTGAGCGTAGGTGTTCCGCAAAGCGGTCCCCAAGCCTCCGCTTGGTTTCCCCGATGTAGAGGAGGCCACAACGGGAACAGCAGATACAGTATACCACATTAGCAGATGTGCAGGTGAACATCTGTTTGATGTGGAAGGTCTTCTTAGGGCCTGGGATAGGGGTGAGGGGGAAGGTGTAGGGGCAGGTGTAGCACTTGCTCCGGTTGCAGGGAAAAGTGCTGGGGCTGGTGGGGAGTGTGGAGCGGACAAGGGAGTCACAGAGAGAATGGTCCCTCCGGAAAGCAGATAAGGGTGGGGAGGGAAAAATGTCTTTGGTAGTCGGGTCAGATTGCAGATGGCGGAAGTGTCGGAGGATGATGTGTTGGATCCGGAGGTTGATGGGGTGGTACGTGAGGACGAGGGGGATTCTGTTTTGGTTGTTATTGCGGGTAGGGGGTGTGAGGGATGAGTTGCGGGAAATGCGAGAGACACAGTCAAGGGCATTTTGGACCACTGTGGACGGGAAGTTGCGGTCCTTGAAAAACGAGGACATCTGGGATGTCTGGGAGTGGAATGCCTCATCTCGGGAGCAGATGCAGCGGAGGCGAAGGAATTGGGAATAGGGGATGGCCTTTTTGCAGGAAGGTGGATGAGAGGAGGTGTATTCTAGGTAGCTGTGGGAGTCAGTAGGCTTGAAATATATCAGTGTGTTCTTGGGATTCAAGTGACACCATTACACCCTGATTTCTGTTTATCAAATTAGGCCGTGAAGAAGAAACCCAGCAAACTAACCAAAATAAATGTGTTAAACTAATAATGTTCAGTCAAATGAAGTTGTATCCCTCTCCATGTTCTGTTCATCACAGATACAGAAAATTAAAATAAAGGATTAAAGTTTGATTTTCTGCCTTGTGTAAGCGCAAAAATTATTTAAGTTTTGCTGAAATGGGGTCTACTGCAGTTTCAAAATGCTCACTACATTCGTGACCTATTCCATATTCTTTCAGGCAAAAAATGTGTCATGTTGTGACTATACATGGACATCCTTTGATTCTGGTGTCACCATTGTAAAGGCCATGGGAAAATTCAAATGTAATGCTCCATGATATTCTGGTCACAGTGGGAGAGATTTGGAAGCCTGGGAACACAGCAGGTAAATCAATTTATTAACCTTAGAAGAAGACTGCTGAGGAATTGGAAAAAAAATCTGACAATTAAGTTTTAAATATCTTGGCAATTTAAAATGCCATTTTTGATGGTATCTGATATATGCTTTTAATTCAGTGATTCTCTGCTGAAAAGATAAGTTGGCTATTGCGTTGACTAGCATTATGTAAGTGTTGAGACGCATAAAAGTACTTTTCACATTGCAGAAAGTGCTCTTGCACATTGAAAGATATTGCCCTAGGGAACCTTGTCATGATGTAAACACTGTATTATATATCTAGGCTCCAGAACAGAAAGAAAGTAGCTAACTGATCCTGGATTCCTTTGAGTATCAGACCATCTGATGTAGCTTAGGAACAAAATTAGTCCTATAGAATCATAGAATCTCTACAGTGTGAAAAGAGGCGGCATGATGGCTCAGTGGTTAGCACCGCTGCCTCACAGTGCCAGGTTCTATTCCACCCTTGGGTGACTGTCTGTGTGGAGTTTGCACATTCTCCCTGTGTCAGTGTGGATTTCCTCCCACAACCCAAAAATGTGCAGGCTAGGTGGATTGGCCATGCTAAATTGCCTGTAGCGTTTGGTGATGGGTCTGAGTGGGATACTCTGAGGGTCGATGTGGACTTGTTGGGCCAAAGAGCCTGTTTCCATACTGTAGGGATTCTATGAAAATTCTATGAAAAAAGACCAAGTCTGCACCGACCCACCAAAGACCATCCCATCTAAACCTAGCCCCTGATTCTATTCCCATAATCTCACATTTACCATGGGCTTGCGCATCCCTGGGCACTATGGGGCAATTCAGCACAGCCAATTCACCTAACCTGCCCATCTTTGGACTGTGGAAGGAAACTAGAGCAAACCCACGTAGACACGGTGAGAATGTGCAGACTCTACACAGACTGTCGCCCAAGGTTGGAATTGAACTTGGATCCCCGGCATTGTAAGGAAACAGTGCCAATCACTGAGCCACAGTGCCTTGTGTCTCTTCAAATTCAAAAGCCTGTTGTATTAGTCTCTTGTGATTTGTTGACAGAACTGGTATCCTTATGAACGCTTGGATGAGTTTCAAAAGTGAAAATAATACTCTGAGCACAGCTGAGATTTCCTTACATAGTTGTTTCGAGTGCAAAGGGATGATTCATATTTCAGGTTATAATCTGTCATTGTGGTTTTGAGCATTATTTCTTATTAACACGTGCGATGTTGGTAACTCTGGCTTAGCCAAAATTTTTTGCTCGTCACTAACTGCCCTTGCAAAGGTGGTAATGACCAGCCTCCTTGCACTGCTGCAGTTCATCAGGGCTAGGTGCAAACATACTATTGTTAGGAAGAGAATTCCATAATTTTGACCCAATGCTAGTGAGGAAACAGCGATATAGTTCAAAGTCAAGGTGGAGCATTGTTTAGTGGGCAACTTGTATGTATTTGTATGGGGTTCCATGCCCATGTCCTTCTCGGACAGAGCTCATGGTTTGGAGTGTGTGGTTGAAAGAGCCTTGGTGAGATGCTGTTCTACATCTTGCAGATGGTACACAATATTGTCACTGTGCATTGATGGTGGAGTGAATGAATGTTGAAAGTAGTGATTCAGGTACCAATCAAGTGGGCTGCTAAGAACTGTTTAAGGTTGAGCTTCTTATGTTGTTTTAGCTGTACACATTCAGACAAGTGGAGATTATTTCTGACATGTGCTTTGTGGATGGTGGACATGCTTTGTGGAGTCAGGAACTTATTATCCATCACAGAATTCCTAGCTTTGACTTGGTGCTGTACTCATAGTATTTTATGTGGCTGGTTCAGTTCAATTTCTGTTCCATGGTAACCGTAGAATGTCGACTGTGGGCAGATCCAGTGGTGGTGATACTGTTGAATGTCAAGAGCAAGTCGTTAGATTTTTTTCTTGTTGGAGATGGTCTTTGCCTGACACTTTCATGGTGTCAATGATGCTCACTACTTCTCACTCCAAACCTAGATATTGTCCTGATCTTCCGTGTGGCCATGGACTGCATCTGTATCAGAGAACTAATGAATAGTGCTGACTATTAGAAATTATTAACAAATACCTCCAGATTAGGTCATTATTGAAACAACTGATCATGGTTGGTTCTAGAACAATACCCTGAGGATCTTGTGCAGGGATGTTCCCAGATCTGAGATGTTTGGCCTCCAACAAACACAAGCATCTTCCTCTGTGCTACACATGATTGCAGCCAATGGTAAGGATTTCCCCTGCTTCTCATTGACTCCAGTTTTACCAGAGGTCCTCAATGCCATGTTCTGTCATCATCTGGTTCACTAATGTTCACTAATTGTCATCCTTACCTTGTCTGGCTTATATTTGACTCCACACCCACAACAATGTAGTTGACTTTTAACTGCCTTCTGGGCAATTAGGGACAGAAAATAAATGCCAACCTAGCCAGCAACACACACATCCCATGAATAAATAAAGGGAAAAGAAAGCCTCCTGAACAAATTCTGTCCCATCTAAGCCCCTAACACTAAGGGAGTCTCGTTCAATATTGGCAAAGTTAAAATCATCCAGTAAAACCTTCTTATTGTTTTTACATCTTTCCATGATCTGCCTGCATATCCATAACCTCTATCTCCTGCTGTTTGTAGTATTGCACCTTTCTTATTCCTGTGTTCTACCCATATGACCTTGCTGGATGAGACCCCAAGATGTCTTCTGCACCTGTGACATTCTACTTAGTACTGCCTCTCTCTCTCGCTCTCTCTATCACACACAAAATATCTAAACCCTGGAATGTTGAGCTGCCAGTCCTGCCCTTCTGTCAATCAAGTTTCTATGATGGCTAGAACATCATAGCACCATTGACTAATCCAGGCTCTAAGTTCATCTGCTCTACCCGTTAGAATACTTGCATTATAATAAATACATTTCAGACTGCCATTCCTGTTATGTACATTTCCCTGGCCCCGCCTGTTCTTCCTACTAGATTTACTTAACTTAACCTCTACCTTTCCCTCAATCACGCCACATGACCTACTGTTCTGGTTCGCAAACCCCCTGCCACACCAGTTTAAACCCTCCCAAATGGCACTAGTAAATCTTCCTGCAAGAATATTGGTACCCCTCCAGTTTAGGTGCAACCTGCCGTTCTTGAATAGGTCCCTCCTGAACTGATCCCAATGATCCAGATATCTGAAGCCCTCTCTCCTACTCCAGCTGTTTAAGCCACACATTTAAATATATTACCTTCCTTCTGCTGACCTCACTACCACATGGCACAGGGAGAAATCCCGAGATTACAATCCTCAAGATCCTGTATTGCAACTTTGTACCTGTAGGGTTCTGGTTTGCAATCAGTAATTTGCTGATTTTAGGTGGTGCGAATTACCCCCAGATTCTACCCTTATTCTAGACACTGGACTTATTTAGGGAATGTGAAATGGAGAAAGCAGTAGACAGGTGTTTCAGGACAAAAGAATCTCTCTGTTTATTTAAATACAAAAGATAAGTATAATACAAGGAATACAGGTAAATGCAATAAACAGTGAAATTAACACTATCAGTTATACAGAGGACAATAATTGAATACACTATTAAATTAAACACAGGTTAAACACTATTAAAAGCTAAACTGCAGTTTTAATCAGACTTCCTAGAACTTGAGATTCCATGCACTGTCATCAGATGCTTACCCCTTCCTGCTAGCTAAGCTGGAAAATTTCGAATCTCTGGAGTTTCAGCTCACCACTGAGGAAAACACTTTTAAAAGTTTGGATAGAAGACCGTAATACAATACTGAATGAGCCAGAGTTACAGGTTACTGTTGATATAGAGTGCTCACGTAATCTGGTGCCTTTGTCTGTTGGTGGTCCACACTTCTCATATCCTGCTCACAGCACCAAATTGTTGGGGCAGGAATCACCTGATACCCAGGACCACATCCAGCATTAGAGTTTATTGTTTTACACCAGTGAGGAGAAAGTCCCTGGGCAATCAAAGAGTTTATCCACTGAACAATGGAAACTCACACATTTTATACATTTACTTTTAGCCCACCTCCAGCTGTTGCAAACCAGTTGTATTATTAATTGATTACATACACATCCAATCAAGTTAATCATGCCAATGTGTGATCAGTCCTTGGACAACATTAGGTCATCCATGATCTCATGGTATTTACCAGACCCTCTTATCACTTGACCTGGGGCCTTCACAATACATCTTATCCAATCACATTCCAGGCTTTAGATCCTGTGCCAGTTATTTAGTACTCCTCTGCTGCTGGCAAGGGGCTTCTCCCAACTGCCTTAAATTGAATACCTTTGGGAATGTAGTTAAATATCTTAATGCCTGTATATTTAAAACTCCTTTATCTATATGTGTATATATATTATATGTAACCTGTGTTTACAATTACCTAGGGGTCTTAACTGATGTAGGCCAGACCCTTCTCTTCTATTCCATGATCAATACCAGATTTTGGACCAGCCTGGTAAGGAGGCTTCTATCGGTATTACTCAAAGATATTCCTTTTCAAACTGCCTCTGCACAAGCAGCAGCTGTATTTTCACTTCTTATTCAACAAGACTCTTTTATATGCATTTCACAAGCCCATTTGTGTGTTATTTTAACCTTGTTACCTTGGATATACTCCTTTTGCTGTGGCTACAATTACTGTAGCCATTAGTTTAATTTTGAACATCTGACTATGGAAGCTACTGTTTCAGCTAAAAATATTTCTCAACTATTTTATGTCAACTGCAAACCATTATCAGCCAATAGTAGATGGTCAATATGGCTTTATCAAGGGAAGATCATGTCTGACAAATTTAATTGAGTTCTTTGACGAGATGACATTGGCAATAGATGAGGGTGGAGCTGTGGATTTATATATGTGGACTTTCAGAAAGCTTTCCATACAGTGCCACATGGCAGGTTTGTTGACAAATTTAAAATGTTTGAGATTGATGGCAGCATGGATTAAAAGTTGACTAAATGATAGGAAACAAAGGGTAGGTGTAGATGGAGGCAGGTTGCAGGTGGTGTTCCCCAAGTGTCAGGGTTGGGAACCTTGCTTTTACTGATTTATATAAATGATCTTGAGATGAATGTCGAGGGCAAAATCTCTAAATTTGCAGATGTTACTAAGCTAGGGAGGATAGTGAATTGTGGGGATGATGCTGAGCAACTTCAGAGGGACTTTAAGAAGTTGGCCAAATGGGCAGACATCTGGCAGATGAAATTCAGTACAGAGAAATGTGAACTTTATGGTGTGTACAGGAGTACAGAGACCTCTAGGTTCATGTACATGATTCTGTGAAGGTGGCCAGGCAGGTTGAAACAGTTGTTAAGGCTTTTAAGATCCTTGGTTTATAAATAGAGGCATAGTGTGTGAAAACAAGAAGTGATGCTACATCTCTACGTATCATTGGTATACCATATTTGGAGTAATATGTTCAGTTCTGAGCACCTTATTTAAGGAAGGATATTAAAACCCTGGAAAGACTTCAAAGGAGATTTACTAAATTGGTATGAGGAATGAAGGATTTTAGACACACGGAAAGATTAGAGATTGGGCTTGTTCTCTTTGGAGCAGAGAAGATTTAAGAGGTTACCTTATTGAGCTGTTCAAAATTATGAACAATTTTGACAGGTAAAGAGGGATATTCTGTTTCCAGTAGTTGGTAAATCAGTAACTAGGGGTCACAACTTCAAGAGAGTCAGCAAGGGAGTTAGGAATTAGATGAGGAGAAGCTTCTTTGCTCACAAAGTTTTCAGCATTTGGAATGCATTGCCTGCGATAGTGTGGAAGTCAATTCCACAGGAAGTTTCAAAAGAGAGCTGGATATATATTTGAAGGGATGAAATTAGAGAGCCATGAAGATAGGGATGGAGAGTGGGACTAGCTGGATAAATCTTTTGGGAGTCAGTACAGACACGATGGGTGGAATGGTCTCCTTCTGTTCTGTAAAATTCTATAATTCTGTTTTATACTGTTTTAATCATGGGAAGCCCCAACATTGCCCAACCAAGTTCATTGGATATTATGATATTATACAGTGCTTAATCCACTCCTAACTGTTAACCCTTTAATCCCTTACACCTTAAAACTGTCTACTGGCTCCTTAAGGTTTCGTAAATAGCCATTTTTCATTGATTTGTAGTTGAGGAGTGTTGAAGGAAATCAACTTTCAGAATTGTGTACAATAAAGTAGAAAGATAGGCCCTGCGTGGTTAAACTGAATATGATCTGAAAGCAAGTCAGAAATCACATTTGGAGTTTTTCGCTCATTGCATTACAAGCGCTGTAGTAAATTTACACAGCCTGCTGTTTTACATAATTGCTCTTTGCAGCAAGCATTACCCATGATATTAATTGGCTGTAACAGTCAGTAGGGCTGCTGATATTACAGTTGCCTAGTTCTACTTAAAAGCACGGAGCACTCTTAATGGAGAAGGCATTATAGTTGTGAAATTGTGGGAGTCCTTTGAGTCTGTGCAGTGAAGTTTTAAGAATAGCTATACATGCAAGAGACGACGCACTGGAGGAACGGATGAAAGATGTTGGATGGAGAGAAATGCTGTGTACCACATGGGGGTGGATTTGGAAGCCAGAAGTCGATGCTTGCAAATCCTACAGTCTGGACACAGAAAAATATGTAATTTCTTAGAATAGAATATTCTTTATTCTCACATGTACTCCATTGTAGAAGTACAGTGAAAAGCCTTTACAATGTTGTCCTCTTACAGCGCCATCTTAGGTACAAGTACCTATGTACAAATCTTGGATACAAAAAAAGGAATAAAAAGTAGTTGCATTACTTTACAGAGTTTAAAAATAAGTTAGAAATGAGACATTATTAAAAGATTTACATTACAGTCAGATAAAAAATTGAAATAAACATTGCATTGTAGCACCTCAGTGCAGGACCTCTGCACATAGACTGACCGTCTGCACCAGCCCCTAGTCCAACAGCCTGCAGTCCTTACTGGCACTAAGCTGCTCCAAGGAAAATTCCAGGACTGCCTCCCCTGTGTCGGTCTCCACCCAGGACTCGCTGCCTGCACACGCCTCCAGGCCTCGCGGCCAGCATACTGCTCTGGAACTCTCTGCCCGGGGGCTCCTTTGCCATGCGCTGCTCCCTGGCTCACTGCCTGTGCACAGCTCTGGGACTCGCTGGCCATGCGCTGCTCTGGGACTTGCTGCCCTCACCTGCTGCTGCTCCAGGGCTAAGGGGAGAGAAAAAGAAACGAAAAAAAGTGAAATTCATACAGACATTTGAATTTTACAAGGGCTGCTAGGATCATTGTTGGAGTTGAAGTATTGGAAATGAAGGTGACTGCATCGCACATTCTCCTTTCCTAATCTCACTTCTGGCTCAGCCCTTCATTACCCATGACGTAGAAGCTACAGGTGATCTAAGTGAATGCATCTACGTTTTCCTCCTCCTTTACCACAGCCTGACCTTAACCGCTTTTTGTTTCAGATGCCTAAGAACTTCTCAGTTCAGTGACCATAACTCTCTTAAGTTTAACATAATTATGGAAGAAGATAGGACAGGTTCACATGTTAAATTGCTGAACTGGAGCAGGGCCAATTTTGGGGCTATTAGGCAGGATCTAGCAGATATCAATTGGATGAGTCTGTTTGAATGAAAAGGAGCAACTGGCAAATGGGAGGCTTTTAAAAGCGTGATATCAAGAGTCCAGAGACAGTACATCCCTGTTAGGGTGAAGGGAAGAGCAGATAGGTTTAGGGATCCCTGGATGATGAAGAATATTGAGGTTCTGTACAGGAAAACGAAGAAGGCATACATTGGATTTAAGCTATTGGGCTCAAGTGAATCCATAGATGACTGTAAAAAGTGTAGGAGCACACTTAAGAGGGAAATCAGAAGAGTAAAAACAGGGTATGAGATGGATCTAGCAGATAAAGATAATCCCAAAAAGTTCTACAGCTATATTGAGAGTTGAAGGGTGGCTGGGGACAGAATAAGTCCCCTAGAGATCAGCATGACCGTCTATGTGTGGAGCCACAGGAGCCGGGGAAGATTTTTAATGAATATTTCTCCTCAGTGTTTACTCAGAAGAGAATCATGGATGCTAAAGAAATAAGGGAAACAAGTGGGGATGTTTTAGACTGCGTACATATTACCAGAGAGGAATTGTTTGCAGCTTTAAAGCGTATTAAGGTGGATAAATCCCCTAGGCCTGATCAAGTCCATCCTTGGACATTGTGGGAGGCTAGGGAAGAAATTGCAGAGGCCCTTGCAGAGATTTTTGCTTCATCTTTAGCCACTGGAAGACTGGAAGGTGGCTAATGTTGTTCCATTGTTTATGGATGGTAGCAAAGACCAGCCAGGAATTACAGGCCAATGAGCCTGATATCAGTTGCAAGCAAGTGATTGGAGAGTATAGTGAGGGACAGGATCAACCAACATTTGGATAGTCAGCGTGTATTTGTGCTAGACAATCATGTCTGACAAATCTTTTAGAGTTTTTCGAAGAAGTAATCAACAGGATGGATGATGGTACGGCAGTGGATGTTGTCTATATGGACTTTAGTAAGGCTTTTGACAAGGTACCACACAGCAGGCTAGTCATGAAGGTTAGGTCACATGGGATCCAGGGAGAACTGACTAATTGGATTCAAAATCGGCTTAATGGTAGGAAGCAGAGAATGATGGTTGAAGATTGTTTCTCGGACTAGGGGCCTGTGACTAGTGATGTGCCATAGGGGTCAGTAGTGGGACCTTTGTTATTTGTTATCGACATAAATGATCCGGACGTGAATGTCCAAGGCATGATTAGTAAGTTTGCAGATGATACAAAATTAGGAGGTATCATTGATAGCAAGGAAGGTTATCAAAAAATTACAGAGGCATTTTGATGAGATGGGGAAGTGTGCTGAGGATTGGCGAATGCAATTCAATACACATAAATGTGAGGTGTTACACTTTGGAAAGTCAAAACAAGGTAGGACTTATACAGTAAATGATAAGGTCCTCAGGAGTGTTGTGGAACAGAGGGACTGAGGTGTACAAGTGCATGGTTCATTGAAAACAACATCACAGGTGGACAGGGTGGTGAGGAAGGCATGTGGCATGCTGGCCTTCATCGGTCGTGGCATTGAGTATAGGAATCGGGATGTTATGTTACAGTTGTATAAGTTGTTGGTGAGGCTGCACTTGGAGTATTGTGTACAGTTTTGGTCACCCTTTTGTAGGAAAGACATAGTTAAACTGGAACGTGTGCAAATAAGATTTGTGAGGATGTTGCCAGGACTAGTAGGCCTGAGTTATAGGGAGAGGTTAGGCAGAATAGGATTTTATTCCTTTGAATGTAGAAGAATGAGGGATGACCTTATTGAGGTGTATAAAATCATGAGGGGCATAGGTAGGATGAATGCATATAGTCTTTTTCCCATGGATGAGGAATTGAAAACTAGCCAGCATAGGTTTAGGGTGAGAGGGGAAAGATATAAGAAGGATCTGAGGGGTAACTTCTTCACGCAGATAGTGGTGCTGCCAGAGAAGGTGGTTGAGGCAGGTACAACAGCAGCATTTGCAAAACATTTGGATAGGTACACGGATGGGAAGGGTTTACAAGGATATGGACCAAGTGCAGGCAATTGGAACTAGCTGAGTGGGCACCACAGTCAGAATGGATCAGTTTGAGCAGAAGGGCCTGTTTCCATGCTGTATTACTCTCTGACTCTACTCTGACTCTAATAGCAACAATGTCCATCCTCAGATTAGGAGATCTAAATTGCACACAGTACTCAAGGTGTGGCCTCACCCAATGCCCTGTATAACTGCAACAAGGCATCCTTACTCCTATCCTCAAATCCTCTTGCTATGAGGAGAACATGCCATTAGCTTTCCTCACTGCCTGCTGCACTGCATACCAAACATCCGCAACTGTTCCATCATGACAACTAGGTCTTGTTGCACCTTACCTTTTCCTAAACTGCCACCATTCAGGTAATAATCTGCCTTCCCCACACTTATTCACATTATATTGCATTTGCCAAGTATTTTCCCACTCAGCCAGTTGCCCAAGTCAACCTGCAGCCTCTTAGCGTCCTCTTCACAGCATACACTGTCCACCCAGCTTAGTGTCATCTGCAAATTTGGAGATATGGAATTCAATTCCTTCATTCAAAGCATAAATGTATATTGTAAACAGCTGGGATCCTAGCACTGAAACCTGTGGCACCCCAATCATCACTGTCTGCCACTCTGAAAAGGACCCGCTTATTCCAATTCTCTGCTTCTTGTGTGCCAACCAGTTCTCTATCCATGTCAATACATTATCTCCAATACAATGAGCTTTAATTTTCTTTACTAATCTCTTGTGTGGAACCTTGTCAAAAGCATCTTGAAAGTCCAGATAAACAACATCTACTGATTATTCACCATTGTCTACTCTATTGGTCACATCCTGAAAATATTCCAGATGATTTGTCAAGCATGATTTCCCTTTAGTGAATCCATGCTGACTAGGACCGATTCTGTCACCACTTTCCAAATACTGAGCTATCATATCCTTAATGATTGTCTCCAGCATTTTCCCCACCACAAATGTCAGGCTAACCTGCCTATAATTTGCCATTTTTTCTCTCCTTTTTAAAGAGTGGAGTTACATTAGCCACCCTCCAGTCCATTGGAACTCTTCCAGAGCCTACAGAATGCTGGAAAATGATCACTAATGCATCCACTATTTCTAGGGCCACTTCCTTAAGTACTCTGGGATGCAGAGCATAAGGCCCTGGGGACTTATCGGGTTTTAGTGCCATCAATTACCCCAATACAATTTCCTGACTAATAAGGATTTCCTTCAGTTCCTCCTTCATGCTTGACCCTCTGTCCCCTAGCATTTCCTGAAGATTATTTGTGTCCTCCTTCATGAAGACAGATCCAAAGTATTTGTTCAACTGGTCTGCCATCTCTTTGTTGTCCATTATGAATTCACCTGATTCTAACTGCAGGGACCTACATTTGTTTTCATCAGTCTTTTTCTCTTCAATATCTACAGAAGCTTTTGCAGTCAGTTTTTATGTTTTCTGCAAGCTTATTTTCATATTCTCTTTTCCCTTTCCAAATTAAACCCTTTGTCCTCCTCTGCTGAATTTTAGATTTCTCTCAGTCCTCAGATTTGCTGCTTTTTCTGGCCAATTTATATGCCTCCTGTTTGGCTTTAACACTGTTCCTGATTGCCCTTGTTAGCCGTGGTTGAGCCAGCTTCCCTGTTTTACTCTTACGCCAGACAGGGAGGTACAATTTTTGAAGTTCATCCATATGTTCTTTAAATGTTTGCCATTGCCTATCGACCGTCAGCCCTTAAGTATCCTTGGCCAGTTTATCCTAGCCAATGCATGCCTCATACCATCAAAGTTGGCTTTCTTGAAGTTCAGGACCCGATTTTCCGATTTAATTATGTCACTCTCCATCTTAATGAATAATTCTACCATATTATGGCCACTCTTCCCCAAGCACCACAATGTTGCTGATTAATCCTTTCTCGTTACACAATATCAAGTCCAGGATGGCTTGCTCTCTAGTTGGTTACTCAACATTTTGGTCAAAGAAACCATCCCTCATACATTCCAGGAAATTCTCCTCCATTGCATTGCTACCAGTTTGGTTAGTCCAATCAATATGTAGATTGAAGTCATCCATAATAACTGCTGTACTCTTACTACATGCATCTCTAATTTCCTGCTTATACAGACCCAACATCACAACTACTGTTCTGTGGTTTGTGCACAACTTCCACTAATGTCTTTTTCCCTTTGGTTTTCCACAGATCCACCTGTACAGATTCCACATTGTCCAGATTGATGTCCACCCTTACTATTGTGTTAATCTCCTCCTTAATCAGCAATGCCACCCCAGCTCCCTTTCCTTTCTGTCGGTCTTTCCTGAAAATTGAATAATCCTGGACGTTGAGCTCCCATCCTTCGTCATCCTGGAGTCAGGTCTCTGTGATCCTAATTACATCATTATTATTAATGACTGTTTGTGCAGGTAGTTCATTTACCATATTACAAATGCTCCTCCCATTGAGACATAGAGCCTTCAGGTTCATCATTTTTGACATTTATTGCACTTTTAGAATCATTGTGAAATGTGGCCCTTTTTGATTTTTGTCTTTGGTTTCTCTGCCTTCTATTTTCACTTTTCCCCTTACTGTCCTTTGTTTACTTCCCTCCGACTTCTCGCATTTGTTCCTATCCCCCTGCCGTATTAGTTTAAACCCTCCCCAACAGCACCAGCAAACACTCCGGCTAGGACATTGGTTGGTTCCAGTCCTGCTTTGGGGCAGACTGTCCAGTTTGTACTTGTCCCACCTCCCCAAGACTGGTTCCAGTGTGCCAGGAATTTGAATCCCTCCCACCATTCTTCAAGCCACGTATTCATCTTATCTATCCTGCCATTCCTACCTGGCTAGCATGTGGCACTGGTAGCAATTCTGAGATTACCCTGTACTGCCTTTGAGGTTTTACGTTTTAGTTTAACTCCTAAACCCCTAAATTCAGCTTTTAAGACCTCATCCTATTTTTTACCTATATCATTGGTGTCTATATGCACCGCAACAGCTGGCTGTCCACCCTGCCTGCCAGAATGTCCTGCAACAGCTCTGAGACATCCTTGACCCTTGCACCAGGGAGACGAGTTACCACCCTGGACTCACGTTTGCAGCCGCAGAAACGCCTGTCTGTTCACCTTACAATTGAATCCCCTATCACTGTAGCTCTGCCACTCTTTTTCCTGCCCTCCTGTGCAGCAGAGCCAGCCACGGTGCCATGAAACTGGCTGCTGATGCCTTCCCCTGGTGAGCCATCTTCCCCAACTGTATTCAAAACGGTATACCTGTTTTGTATAGAGATGACCGTAGGGGATCCCTGCACTACCTTTCTAATCTTCCTCTGTCTACTGGTTACCCATTCGTTATCTTCCTCAGTAATGTTTTTCTGCAGTGTAACCAACTTACTGAATGTGCTATCCACAGTTCCCTCAGCCTTGTGGATGATCCAAAGTGAATCCAGCTGCAGCTCCAGAGCAGTCAAGCAGTTATACAGGAGCTACAGCTGGACACACTTCCTACACAGGGACATTGGAAGGGTCTCTGAATTCACACATCACACAGGATGAGCATGAAACGTCTGGCATTTCCTGCTATGACTTAACCCTTAAGTTATCAACAGTAGCAAAGCAAAGAGAGAAGAGAAATTACTCACCAGTCACTCACTTACCTGCTGCCTGTGACTTCATGGTTAAACTTCCTTCTACTTCTCCTTTGCCCTCGTGTCTTCAGCAGCTTCAGTGGTTTGCTCCTCTTCTGACAGCTTTACCTCGCTGCTGCTTGCCCTCCTCACCAAAGCCCAGTATTCACTTAAGCCTACACTTAAACCACCAGCAGCACTGTAACAAAGCTGCCCTTCTCAAAATGACCACCCTGCTATAGTTTGCCTTCCTTTTATTCGCTCCTGGGCAGTGATTGAGATGATGTATCCCAGAATCCTTCTCAGCAGCACCCTCTGTTGGATGGCCTTGCATGGTTCACTGTTACTAGCTTTTCTGCCTTTCCCTCCTTGGCCGCAGTGACTGAGACAACTCCTCCCAGCATCATTCTCAGCAGCACCCACTGGAAGTTGAGTGTTGATAGAGTCATAGGGTAATACAGCATGGAAACAGGCCCTTTAGCCCAAACTGGTCCATGCTGACCATGGTACCCACTCAGCTAGTTCCAATTGCCTGCATTTGGTCCATATCCCTCTAAACACTTCCCATCTATGGACCATCCGAATGTTTTTTAAACGTTGCTATTGTACCATAGGGGATCCCTGCACTATCTTCCTAATCTTCCTCTGTCTACTGGTTACCCATTTGCTACCTTCCTCAGTAATTTTGTTCTGCAGTGTGATCAACTTACTGAACATGCTATCCACTGTTCCCTCAGCCTCGTGGATGATCCAAAGTGAATCCAGCTGCAGCTCCAGAGCAGTCAAGC
>NC_063332.1:138173690-138258250 GCF_021869965.1 Rhincodon typus | reverse complement strand
AGAGCAGTCAAGCAGTTATACAGGAGCTACAGCTGGACACACTTCCTGCACATGAAAGAGTCAGAGACATTGGAAGGGTCTCTGAATTCACATATCACAATGGATGCTTCAACCACTTTCTCTGGCAGCGCATTCCATATACACAGCACTTTCTGCATGAAGAAGTTGCCTCTCAGATCTTTCTAAAATCTTTCCCCTCTCACCTTAAATCTATGCCGTCTGGTTTTCAATTCCCTATATGCGGGAAAAAGACTATATGCATTCATCCTATCTATGCCCCTCATGATTTTTTACACCTCAATAAGGTCATCCCTCATTCTCCTACGTTCCAAGAAATAAAGTCCAATCCTGGCCAACCTTTCCCTATAACACAGGCCTACTAGGCCTGAAGCATGTGATTTAGCATTTGGTAAGAACAGTGTTTGATTAGAGGAGCATTGAGTGTCCCGTAGATTCCTGTAAGGGTGGATTGAAAACCTAAATGAGGGAATTTCAGTTGGAATTTATAAGGAAAATGTCTGAGCCAGAGATAGTTACTGAGGAAGAAAGGCGGTAAAAGCAACTTTTGGTAGATACCTGATCAAATACAAGAAGGAAAATAGGTAGTGATAAAGGTGAATGAGTTGAAAGAGATAATTAGAAATCCCATTGAAGGGAAAAACAGAACTTCTTTGAGGTGGGCATTCCTAGAAGAGAAGTGGCAATGAATCCAACACTAAATGAAAATGAAAATACTTATTTATGATTCTCGGCATATGGATTCTTTTGTTTTTGGATTAGAATATTTAACTTAGTGTGGTTTTTGAGTTTATGTTGTCAAAAAAAGACTGAGTGATGGTCCGTGATGAAGAAATATGGAACTCTTTGTGAACGAGTAAAGATGGTTACTGTTTTAACATCGAGTTGGGGCAGAATTTGCATATTTATATTTCAGCTTTCTTTTTTTCTTAATGCTTTTCCACTTCCTGTTGAATTTCCCCCTTCCAATTTCATCTTTTCCTTTTCCTCATACTGCTGTTCCTCAGCTTTACATATGAGGTGGCAAGGCCAGTTCCTCATATTGACCAGGTTGCACAGCATACAGCAAACCAAATTGAGCTGTCTGAAAAGTGAAAGCATTGCTTATGGCTACTGATTTTATGTTCTAAATATTTTTTTGTGGTAGAGTGCCTCTTATTGTAAGATTCCAGCTGAGAAATTTTGAACCATCTTCTGGATGGATAGATTTGCTGCGCAGTAACCAGTCTTTGCCATACTGAATCAGAAATAGGTGGCACAATGATATGTTGCAAAATAAAGGTATCTATTCATCTACAGGATGTGCTGACTATAATCTCATACTAGCTGAACATTAAGTAAGTTCAGAAAAATTGGCCATGTTCGAAAAGCACATGTATGCAATTAATGGCAATCTACAACACAGGAAACCTGCAATCTGCACACCCCTTCAGCTCACTCAGCCAGCCTGTCTCTGGTGAAAGAGATAACGTTGATTCCTGTGAAAGAGCTTCAGAGGTCTCCTTTATGCAACACTAAATAAAAAAACTGTGATCTTATTTCTTACGTCTCCAGCAGCAGCCTTCAAGGAGAAATATGTATTAAAGTGAAGTGACATGAAGTGAAGTGACAGTTTCACAACCATGGGCAATATGGTCTTTTCCCTGCTTTAAAGTTGCAAGTGTGGCTGCAGCAATTGGTAGACTTCAATGGAGGTCTGTTAAGTGCAATGCAAAATTCAGGGAAGAAAAGTAGTCCCATCATGCATGTGACTTGCTGAGAATTCTTCAACTCTTCAATCAGCTTGGCTTGCTCTAGGTGGTGTTAAGACCATTATTATTTTTCTTATATTTGGTTTCAAACTGTGAGTTGCAATTGAAAATTGAGCTTTAAATTTTGACAAACAGCTTGTTTTAAAAATGAGTAGGGCATAAAAGAGAGATGTTTGCTGTTCAGAACTGGCGTGGAAAGATAATGCAAATTAATTACTGATGAGATTTTGCTCAGGGACTGGCAGCTGACTGGGGGTTAAATTGATCAATCAAGGAAGGACTAGTGCTGGCCAGCCAACCACAGAGAATGGTGAAAAAGAAGGAGAAAACAGAGTGAACAGGTCTAACTGGGTTTTGGGCAGGAAACAGTTTTTTTGTTTTGGAAGCTTCGAGACTGGGGTTTAATTGGCTTTACTCTCTCTAGTTATTCTCCAGTTACCTATTTGCTGAAAGTTCTCAGAAAAGAATCACAGAATGTAAGACATAAGTGAGTCTCCAGAGGTCAGTGGAAGCATGCTGAAGCAAAGTCACTCGATTCAAAATATTAACTCTGCTTTCTCTCCACAGATGCTGCCAACCTGCTGAATTTCTCCAGCAATTTCTGTTTTTGTTTCAGATTTCCAGTATCCACAGATCTTTGTTTTATATTGGTTTATAGCAGGTAATTGCATTGACTGGCAACATTGGATTTCAAGCAATTTATGCAGTCCTACATGCATGTAATACACCCATTATCCAAGGATTCCATGAAAGCCTGGTGTTTATCATTGAAACAGTTATCAAACTGGCAAAATACAGTTCTTTAATTTTCCTTTTTAATTCTTCACTATGACTGCCTGTTAGTATTTGAATGGGGTTCTATGATTAAAAAAGATTCAGCTTAGATCATGGTTATTAATTGGATTGTCTAATCATTTATTTGTGTTCTATTAATGGTACATTCTATATAATAAATTGATAGCTTTTTTTTAAGTTATAAATTTGCTGTCTACAATCTGTTGTTTGTAATGTCTGATCAGGAACAATTGAGCAATTTTGACAGTCATTTAATGTTTACATTTCACTGCGTTGCAAATCCAGTGGTAGTGAGACTGGGTTGATTTTGCTTGCTATCCCTGTGTTACAGTGGGGGCACTCATCATTCACTTAATCATGCTTAATTCCAATAGGAAATCCTAGCAGGCCATCCATGCCTAGGAGATTTTTTCAACATAGGTTTTCTGGTTGTCAGAAAATACTTCAATGGCAAATAAGCCATTCCCTGCAAATAATTAAATTAAGTATAGGAAAGCCCCAACATCAAGAACAATTTCACCAGCAGCCAAAGACATTATTCGGCTGTGATGGGAATAAAAACATTTAAGAGATAGACACAACAATATCTTTTGTTATGATAGAAAGATGGCAGCAAATATTTAATAATTATTTTGCCTTGGTTGCTTCCAGGCAGGTGGAACTGTTAGATGTTATGACATAGAGACAGCAGGCCAAAGCAAATCAGCTTCCCTATGCCTGGATTCACAACACAATAAAGTTAAAATATTTACTGATCCTTAGAATCACTCAATTGTTCCTAACCAGACTTTACAGGCTATTAGACAACAAATTTATACTTAAATTATGATCTTAACAAATGATTAATAATGTAACTCTAGCAAAACAGCTAAGAATCTACTTAATATCTATGATCCAAGCCCATCTTCATTAGACATCACTCTCAATCATATATGGACAAATAGGCAGACACATCTAAAGGACAAATTTAAAAAAAAATTATTTTGCCAGTTCAAAGTTTCATGATGGGTATTAGACCTTCAGAAGTCCTTGAATGATGCATTGTATTCCAGGCACATAGGATTGTATCTTGCTTGAATTCTGAAGCCACCAATTCATGGAAACAATTTCTGTGGACCACTAGAGAATTTTATTCATGTAGATTGGGGTTCTTTCCTCAAAATCTTTAATTGTGTATAATCTAGAGAGAGTAAAACTCAAAACAGTTTCCAGTCCAACAACTTCCATGCGCACAATCTTCTTCCCAAAACCCAGACCGGGTCCTTACCTGAAACGTCAACTTCCCTGCTCCTCTGATGCTGCCTGGTCTGCTGTGTTCCTCCTGCTCCGTACTGTGTTATCTCTGACTCAGCAGTTCTTGCTATCTCTGGTCTCTTTAGAGGGTCCTGGTACTGACAGCTATGGAGAAAATCCAGGCAATTCCAGGAGTTTGGCCATGATCAAACATTTTCTCGGGAAACTCAGGATGAGAGGCTCTGTCTGACTACAAGTCTGGGAAATGGGCAATAATCAATCCTGTAGGATCAGTGCCTGCAGTTAGGGTGATTGCATGCCATCAATAGGGGGATCATAGAGGAACAGGGTGGCCATCATTTAAAGTGTGCTGTCGGGCTCGGGGAGGACAGTTAGAGGCAAAGTTCAAGCTGATGGTCCGCTCGTGTGCGTGCGTGCGTGTGTGTGTGTGTGTGTGTTGTCCAGAGAAAGCAAGATAATAGGGGATATGGAAGCCCTGGGAGATGGGGGGAATACCTGGCAGCTAGGCCAAACTTGGTGCTGACAGTGTTCAACATGAGTTGAATTCCCTACTGTCACTTGACATTCTCTAGATACTAAATGCAACTGGGAAATGGCTAGTATAACACTTAGGGTAGGCAAAGTCAGTGTCAAATCGATGGGCAATAGCACAGATTCCATGTCTGCTGGACACTAGAACATTGAAATAGCATATACACGAAGCAGGCCTTTGCAAACCACAGCTGTGTTTTATTTGCCATAGACTCATCACGCATTTGCCATAGATTCATCACCCATTTGCAATGCATGCAAAGTGAATGTGGCTAGCATTCCAATACTGGCTGAAGGCAATTTGCACTCTCCCATTGGTCCTTATGAATCGAACATTCGCATGTCATTGATTCTGAAGTTAGCAACAATGACTTAAAAAGAGGTGAAAGCTGGCCAAAGCCTTTCCATTATTTGGGCAGTTTCCAAGATTAATGTAGGGACAAAGACCATCATCATCATCTGCCATGTAAGATTAATGATGATCTGCACTGATTGCAATTCAAGGTTGAATGATTGATGTGGATCTGGGATGGAAATATGGTTGGAGTGCAGCAGGTATTCCAATGTGACATCTTCAACTAGTTGGTGCACATACTGAGACTGAGGCTGAATGAATGATGGAAACATAGCCACAGTAATCAGAATCTAGCATATTTTGCTGTATGGAGGAATGTGTGCTGCCTTCATCTGCAAGGAATGTCTTTTTTTTTCTTATTCATTCACAGGATGAGGGCATCGCTGCCTAGGCCAGCATTTATTGCCCAGAGGGCAGTTTATAGTCAACCACATTGCTGTGGGTCTGGAATCACATGTAGGCCAGACTGGGTAAGGATGGCAGTTTCCTTCCCTAAAGGACATTAGTGAACCACTGACTCTTCTGAGACCTAAGAACCTCTTTCACTTCTTATGCTCCAACATAAGCAATTTTAAATGAGAGTCTTGTGTCCAGCCACTGCTGGGATGTTTGCTCTTGCAGCTGCCTTCCTAAGAAGATAAAGGCAGATACAGGAAGACCAGGGTTGGGGACAAGGCCACTGCAGAGGACGAGAAGCACACATGTAAGGGAAAGGTGTCAGCGAGACTGTTCCTCAGGATGGCTGGAGCCTTTAAGAAGACTGTTGTTTTTCAAACCTGACTCCATTTCCTGTGGATGAGCAAGGTGTAATGTCAGCTCAGAATCCACATGTCCTAAGACACTGTGATAGAAGCATACTGAATGCTAAAGTGGGATTTGAGAGCTGTAGAAATGGCACACCACCCTCTCCCAGTAGCTGTGAATGTGTCAACCACTTCACATTTCACTGCAACAAGCACCTTCCAAGGAGCAACAGGTGACCTTTGTGGGATCTCTCAGTTGTACACCCACAAATGCATCAGTACTGTGATGCAGATAACAAGGTATAGAGCTGGATGAACACAGCAGGCTAGGCAGCATCAGAGGAGCAAGAAAGCTGATGTTTCGGGTCTGGACCCTTCTTCAGAAAAAAAAAGTTTTTTTTTGTGACGCTATTTTCTGTGATGCTTTCTGGGCAATCTCACGCTAGTTCATTTTGTTTCCCAATGACAAGATCAGTGCTGTAGCCCAGGCAGTAGGATTTGGAAGCATAGCTTGTTTCCCCCAACATAGACAGCACACACACATGGCACTGAGAGGGCCATGTCACACCGCTGTGAATTTATCAATAGGAAGAGATTCCGTTCCATTAATGTTCAGATGATCTGTGAACACCTTTGCCGCTTCTTGGATGTGTACGTGCTACCCTGGCAGCTGCCATGAGTCTTAAATCTTGGAGTACTCCTGTGTACCTGGGGTATTTGAGGGTCCAAGTCCTTTACTTGGGGATAGGGTCTACCAGCTGTGATACAGTGACTAAAAGCTCATAACACCATTACTCAACAGCCTGACTGATGCACAGCACAGATACAATACTTTGACCTGGGAGGTGGTAGAGCTAACAATAGAGCTGCTGAAAATGTTGGTCCACTGTTTGGACTGATCTGGGTTGCCTGCCAGTATAGTCTAGAAACTATGTGCCACGTCATCCTGACATCTTGTGTTGTGCACGATTAGCACACGCAATAAGGCAAAGTGATAGGTGCTGACGAACGGGAACAGTCTTCCAAGACAGAGAATAAGGACATTGGCCAAAAGCTCTAAAGAATATAGCAGATGCTTATCCAGCCTCTCTTCATAGCTAAACATTGCTCAATCCCAGGCAATATCATGGTGAGATAACAAGGTGTAGAGCTGGATGAACACAGCAGGCCAAGTAGCATCAGACGAGCAGGAAAGCTGACGTTTCGGGCCTAGACCCTCCTTCAGTCTAGGCCTGAAACATCAGCTTTCCTGCTCCTCTGATGCTGCTTGGCCTGCTGTGTTCATCCAGCTCTAAAACTTGTTATCTCAGATTCTCCAGCATCTGCAGTTCCTACTATCTCTGAAACAATATCATGGTTATTTTCCTCTGTACCCCCTCCAATCTAATCACATATCTCCTAACATGCGGAGACCATACTGCACATTGTTTTCCATCTGTGGCTTAATCAAAATACTGCCCAGTTCCAACATAATCTCCTTGCCTTTATATTCTGTGCCACCATTGATAAAGACAAGTGTCCCATATATCTTCCTAACTACCCTACTAACGTGTCCTGTCACATTTCAGAATTTGTGGATGAGCACCCTGTGTTCCTATGAGCTGCCTATTGTCTCGCCTTTCATTGCGTACTACCTTGTCTTGTTACTTCTTCTAAAGTGCATCACCTCACACTTTCAAGAGTTAAATTCTGACTGTTGATGATCTGTCCATCTGACCAATCCATCTATATCTTCTTGTAACCTAAGACCTTCTTTCTCTCTGTCAACTAACCGAGCAACTAACTGACCCACAGACTGCACTTAGCAAGGGTAGGCAAAAGCACCTCCTCCACAATAATTCTCAACACCAGTGCTTTGCAAGGCTGTGTACTCAGCCCCTTATTATACTCCCTATACACTCACAACTCTGTGGCCAAATTCATCTCCATTCACAAATTTGCCGATTATACCACTGTAGTGGGTTGGATTTCAAACAACAAAGAGACAGGGTGCAGGAAAGAGATAGATAGCTTAGTGGCATGGTGTAAAGACAACAATCTCTCCTTCAATGACAGCAACCGAAGGAGCCGGTCATAACTTCAGGAATCAGAGTGGAGGACATGCCTCTGCCTGTATCAATAGAGCTGAGGTGTAGATAGTTCAAGTTCCGAGGAGTAAATATCACCAACGATCTATCCTGGTCCATCCATGTCTAAGCTACAGTCAAGAAAGCACATTGATACCCATACTTCTTCAGAAGCTTAAGGAAATTCAGCATGTCCACAACATAATCAAAGACCCCTCTCACCCCAATTATATTCTCTTCCATCCCTTTCCACCTTCTTCCATCGGGCAGAAGGCATAAAAGTCTGAAAACACATACCAACAGATTTAAGAACAACTTCTCTCCCACTATGAACAGACCTCTTGTATATTAGAGTTGATCTTTCTCTGTCGCTGTAACACTATATTCTGCATTTTGTTCTACTACCCCGATGTACTGATGTAAGGTATGATTTGTCTGGTTAGCATGCCAAACAATACTTTTCATTGTATATTAGTACATGTGTCAAAAGTAAATCAAATCAAAATCAAAATTAAATAAATCATTGTATCATTCACAAACCTACTTATCAGCTGCCCACCTTTTATCATTTTTTAAATACATCCCAGCATTGATACCTGTGGTATGCCACTGGACACTGGCCTCCAGTCACACACATATCTTTCTACTACCACCCTCTGTCTCCTACCAATATAACATTTTTGGATCCAATTTCCTAAGTTACCCTGAATCCCTTAAACATTTACCTTCTTTATCAGTGTCCCATATGGCACCTTGCCAAAGTTTGCTGAAATCCATATAAACTCCACCAACTGCACGACCCTAATCTACATACCTGGTCACCTCCTCAAAAAATGCAATCAAATTTGTTATACATGACCTCTCTCTTACTAATCAACGCTTACTAATCCTGATCAAATCTTGCCTGTCCAAGTGGAGACGTATTCTCTCTTTCAGGTTTTTCTCTAATAGTTTCCTACCACATGTGAGACTCGCTAGTCTGTAAATCCCTGGTTGATCTCTGTCACCCTTAAGTCGAACCACATTATCTCTGCCACTTCCCCTGTGGCCAGACAGTCATTGAAAACTTGTGTCCGAACCCCTGTAATTTCCTTCATTATCTCCCGCAGCAGCCTGGAAATCAACTCATCCAGACCTGGAGATTTATGTACTTTTAACCCTGCCAAAACCTCCAATACCTTAGCATTCTCAATGTCAATTTGCTCCAGAACATCACTGTCAATCTTCCCAAATTCTGTACCTATATCCTCCATCTTGAGAGTGGAGACAAATGTGCAGTACACATTTAACACCCTACCAATGTCCTCTGGCACCACATGCAGATTGCCTTCTTGATCCCTACTCTTTCCCGAGTTATCCCCTTCCCTTTGATATACTTATCGAATATCTTGGGATTTTCCCTGCTCTTACTCATCAGTGTTTTCACACGATGACTATCCCAATTAATGTTGGTGAAGTTGAAGCCCCCTAATACAATTACCCTATTACTGTTTTTGTATTCATTCATTTTGTTTGTGTTTGCTTTAGGTAGCTGCAAATAAAAATACATGTTTGGAATTGTTTCAGAGATAGTAGGAACTGCAGATGCTGGAGAATCTGAGATAACAAGGTGTAGAGCTGGATGAACACAGCAGGCCAAGCAGCATCAGAGGAGCAGGAAGGCTGACGTTTCGGGCCTAGACCCTTCTTCAGAAATGGGGGAGGGGAAGGGGATTCTGAAATAAATAGGGAGAGAGGGGGAGGTGGATAGAAGATGGATAGAGGAGAAGGTAGGTGGAGAGGAGACAGACAGGTCAAAGAGGCGGGGATGGAGCCAGTAAAGGGGAGTGTAGGTGGGGAGTTAGGGAGGAGATAGGTCAGTCCAGGGAGGACAGACAGGTCAAGGGGGCGGGATGAAGTTAGTAGGTAGGAGATGGGGGTGGGGCTTGAGGTGGGAGGAGGGGATAGGTGGGAGGAAGGACAGGTTAGGGAGGTGGGGACAAGCTGGGCTGGTTTTGGGATGCGGTAGGGGGAGGGGAGATTTTGAAGCTTGTGAAGTCCACATTGATACCATTGGGCTGCAGGGTTCCCAAGCGGAATATGAGTTGCTGTTCCTGCAACCTTCGGGTGGCATCGTTGTGGCACTGCAGGAGGCCCAGGATGGACATGTCGTCTGAGGAATGGAAGGGGGAGTTGAAATGGTTCGTGACTGGGAGATGCAGTTGTTTAGTGCGAACCGAGCGTAGGTGTTCCGCAAAGCGGACCCCAAGCCTCCGCTTGGTTTCCTGATGTAGAGGAGGCCACAACGGGAACAGCGGATACAGTATACCACATTAACAGATGTGCAGGTGAACATCCGCTTGATGTGGAAAGTCTTCTTGGGGCCTGGGATGGGGGTGAGGGGGGAGGTGTAGGGGCAAATGTAGCACTTCCTGCGGTTGCAGGGAAAATTGCCGGGTGAGGTGGGGCTGGAGGGGAGTGTGGAGCGGACAAGGGAGTCACGGAGAGAGTAGTCCCTCTGGAAAGCAGATAAGGGTGGGGAGGGAAAAATGTTTTTGGAACCATTTCAACTCCCCCTCCCATTCCTCAGACGACATGTCCATCTTGGGCCTCCTGCAGTGCCACAACGATGCCACCCGAAGGTTGCAGGAACAGCACCTCATATTTCTCTTGGGAACCCTGTAGCCCAATGGTATCAATATGGACTTCACACTCTTCAAAATGTCCTCTCCCCCGACCGCATCCCAAAACCATCCCAGCTCATCCCCGCCTCCCTGACCTGTCCTTCCTCCCACCTATCCCCTCCTCCCACCTCAAGCCCCACCCCCATCTCCTACCTACTAGCCTCAACCCACCCCCTTGACCTGTCCATCCTCCCTGGACTGACCTATCTCCTCCCTAACTCCCCACCCACACTCACCTTTACTGGCTCCATCCCTGCCTCTTTGACCCGTCCGTCTCCTTTCCACCTATCTTCTCCTATATCCATCTTCTATCTGCCTCCCCCTCTCTCCCTATTTATTTCAGAACCCCCTTCCCCTCCCCCATTTCTGAAGAAGGATCGAGGCCCGAAACGTCAGCTTTCCTGCTCCTCTGATGCTGCTTGGCCTGCTGTGTTCATCCAGCTCTACACCTTGTTATCTTTGATTATGTTGGCTGCTTTTCCGAGGTAGTGAGAAGTATAGATGGATTCATTGGATGGAAGGTTGGCTTGCGTGATGGACTGGGTTGTGTTCACTACTCTTTGTAGTTTCTTATAGTCCTAAGCAGAGCAGTTGCCATACCAAGCTGTGATGCATCTGTGTAGAATGCTTTCCGTGGTACACCTATAAAAGTTGGTAACAGTCTTTATGTACATGCCAAATTTCCTCAACCTCCGAAGGAAGTAGAGGTGTTGCATCAATGTGGATGACTATGACAGATTGCTGGTGAACAACACTCCTAGTAACTTGATGCTGTTGACCATCTACACCTCAGCTCCATTGATGTGGACAGGAGCATGCACTCCACTTTGCTTCCTGATGTGAATGACCAGCTCTTTCGTTTTGCTGACAATGAGGGAGACAATGTTATCTTTACACTATGAAGGGATAGAGTTTAAAAATAGGGAGGTTTGGCTTCAGCTGTACAAGGTGCTGATGAGGCTACACCTGGATTACCGTGCATAGTTTTGGTCTCCTTATTTAAGAAAGGATATACTGGCACTGGAGGGGGTATAGAAGAGGTGCACTAAGTGGATTCCAGAGTTGAGAGAGTTGGCTTATGAGGAGAGATTGAGAAGACTAGGACTATACTCATTGGAATTTAGAAGAATGAGGGGAGGGATCTTATAGAAACATGTAAAATTCTGAAGGGAATAGATAAGATAGAAGCATGGAGGTTGTTCCTACTGGCGTGTAAAATTAGAACTAGGGGGCATAACCTCAAAATGAGGGGGAGCAGATTTAGGACTGAGTTGAGGAGGAACATCTTCACTCAAAGGGTTGTGAATCTATGGAATTCCCGTACAGTGAAACATTTGAAGCTCCCTCGTTGAAAGTTTTTAATGCAAAGATAGAAAGATTTTTGAACAGTAAAAGAATGAAGGGTTATGCTGAGCCGGTGGGTAAGTGGAGTTGAGTCCACAAAAAGATCAGCCATAATCTTATTGAATGGTGGAGCAAGCTCAATGGGCCAGATGGCCTACTCCTGCTCCTATTTCTTATGTTCTTATGTTTTGCCAGGGCTGCTTAATACCTCCTTTGGTCAAATGTTGCCTTGATGTCAAAGGCAATCACTCTTGCCTCTGGAATTCTTTTGTTTATGTTTGAACTAATGTAGTAATGAGGTCAGGAATGAATGCTCCTTGGGGAACCCAAACTGGGCATCAGTGAGCAAGTTATTGCTGAGTAGATGCTGCTTGACAACACTGTTGATACTTTCCATCACTTTACTGATGATCAAGAGTAGATTGATTGGGCAGTAATTGGCTGGGTTAGATTTGTCCTGTTTTTCTGTCCAGGACATGGTTGGCTTGATGCCAGTGTTGTAACTGTAGTGGAGGAGCATAGCCAGGAGAGCAGCACATTCTACGGCACAAGTCTTCATTATTATTCCACATTATCAGGACCCATAGCCTTTGCAGTATCTGGTGCCTCCAGTCATTTCTTGATGTCAAGTGAATCATATTGGCTGAAGACTGGTATTGTGATGCTGGGAGCCTCTGGAGGAGGCCAAGATGCATCATCAACTTGGCCCTTCTGGCTGGAGATTGTTCTGAATGCTTCAGCCTTACCTTTCTCCAGTGGTGTATTGGGCTCTCCCACCACTGATCATGGGATATTTCTGGAGCCTCCTCCGCCAGTGAGTTACTTCATTGTCCACCACCATTCATATTTGGATGTGGCAGGACTGCAGAACTTAGATCTGATTCCTTGGCTGTTGGATTGCTTGGTCCTGTCTATCACTTGCTATTTGGCATGCAAGAAGTCCTGCTTTGTAGCCTCACCAGGTTGAGACCTCAATTTTCGGTATGCCTGGAGCTGGTCCTGGCATGCCATTCTGAACTCATCACTGAATCTGGATTGATCTCTTGGCTTGATGGTTATGATAGATTGAGGGAAATGCTGGGCCGTGAGGTTGCAGATTATGTTGGAGTGTGATTCTGCTGCTGCTGATGGCCCAAAGGGTCTCATGGATTTCCAATCTTGAGTTGCTAATTCTGTTTGAAATCTGTCCCATTTAACACAGCGATAGTGCCATACAATAAATTGTTTAGTCTGCTATTTATGTGAATGTGCTTCCTTGTGCAAGTAGATTTTGGCGAAATCCACTGTTTCAGATTTCAATCTGATCTCTTTATAAATTTGCGATTTTGTAAAGTTTCAAATTCTCCAGCAAATATGAGCATCGAATTGACAATCGCTACCACTTAGGGAAAATCATATATTCATAGCATGGAATAAACAATCCACAAAAAAAGTAGTCACAAGGTCTGGTATGAAACCAACCAATGGGAACTTTAACAATACAATTATCAGCATTATAATAGTAATGGTGCATATTTTCCATGTCTTAAATTCACAATTATGAACTTATGAATGTACAAATTAAGAGCAGGAGTATGCCATTCAGCCCCTTGAGTCTGCTTTGCTGTTCAAATAAGGTCATGGCAGATCTGATTATTGCCTGAACCATTCCTGCCTATCACTGATAACCTTTTCTCCTTGCTGTTTACACCATTTTTTCAGGAACAGAGCTCTAAAGATTCATTACTGTTTAGCAGAAATAATTTCACTCAATCTTTGTTTTAAATGGGCAATGCCTTATTTTTAAATAGTGACCTCAGTTCTAGAGTCCCTCAATAAACGGAAACATCCTCCCCACACATCTACTCTGCCCAGACCCGTCACAATTCGATATGCTTCAGTCAATTCACCTTTTATAAAAATTATCAAAGAAAAAGTCAAGACAATAGCAGAAATTTGTGTTTGGAGCCAACAGACTAGATAAGGTTTTAAATAAGTACTTTGTCCTTCTCTATGGTGATTACAGATGCAATATAGAAATAGAAATCAGGGAGGAGGACTAAAATATTGGCACAAATTAGCATTGCTCGCAAGGAGGCATTATCAGTTTTAGCCAATGTAACCCAGGCTGCTGTGATAGGTAAGGATTAAGATTGCAGGGGCCTTGACATTAACTATCAAATCCTGTCTGGATACAGGAGAGGTGCCAGAGTGATGGAGGACTGCTAATGTAGTACTGTTATTAAAGAAGACTAGTAGAAATAAACCAGGGAGCTATAGACCACTACGTAAAACAACAGTGGTAGGGAACCAATTGGAAAAGTTTTGTTAATCTCCACTCAGAGAGGCAAGGATTAATAAAGCATACTTGGCATTTTTTTTTTCAGGGGGATATCAAGTCTACAGATTTAATTGAATTTTTCGATGAGATAACTAGTTATGTAGATGAAGGTGGTATGTGTGATGTAGTCTGCATGGATTTCAGTAAGGCATTTATCAAGGTGTTGCATGGGAAACCGATCAAAAAGGTGCCAGAACATCGATCTTAGGGTAATTTGGCAAAATTGGCTTAATGGCAGGAGGCAGGGGATAATGGTCAAAGATTGTTTTCAGACTGGAAGCCTGTGTCCAGTGAGATACTACATGGTTTGGTCCTTTGCTATTCATTACATAATTTATCTAAACACAAATATAGGGCATTTGATCAGTCAGTTCGCAGATGACACAAAAATTGGAGGTGCGGTAAACAATACGGAAAAATGCCATACGCTACAGAATAATATTGGTTGATTGGTCAGATGGGCAGAATACTGGAAAATGCAATTTAATTCTGAAGAGTGTAAGTGATACATTTTGGAAGAGTTATCAATCAATGGAGCACATGATGAATAGCATGATCCTAGGAAATACAGGAGATCAGAAGGACCTTGGTGTTGTAGGAGAGAGCAAAAATCCCTGTCATTTAGAATACTGGACCAAAACCCTGGATTTTTAACAGAACTTTTAAAACAAAAAAAAGCAGCTGGGCTATGCTCTGGAATACACAATCACGGGGATAGCTGTCTGGAACCATGGTTCAGTTAGAAATCCTATTCATGCCTTAGCCCTAAAGGAACAATGAATCAGACCTAAGACAACTTCAGACATCTTGGACTCTTCAGAGGTACCAAGGCATTCAACTTCAATTAATATTCGTTGCAGAAATACTGGACATTCCACTTAATCAAAACACATTTGCACCCACTCTAAACTATCAGGAAGGCAATTCACCACAAAGAGGACAACAGAAACACAATGAAGAACACAGATTTGAGAGGTGAGAACAGAGCACACAGTCTGTATAACTGCTGGCCCTGATCTGAGGGGGAGAGAGAGAGAGAGAGAGAGACCCATCGCCGCAGCTAACAACAGAAGAGGGATCCCAGACAGCTACTCTCCCCGAGAACTATCTGCACAGCTATCTCCCTGAAACCTACCAACACAGGGCTGTTCCGTACCAGGGGAAACCAAAGGCAACCGACCACGACCAGCAGACCTGACGACCGACGACCTCCGAAAATCACCGACATTACTGACAAGGCCTCAGACACACCCTGATGTGAAAACTGGCTTGTAAACCCCCCACAAAGTAAGAGAACCCAAGTTCTCAAACCAGACTGAACACCGTCCAAAGTCTTCGGTGAAGCACCGGCTACAGCAAGTGGGAACAGCCAGCTGTATTTCAAAATTGTGTTTATCAGTGGTGAGCCTATTTCCTCAAGACCCAAAGTATCCAACCTAGCTAGCAGGGAGAGGAAGGTGGGTTGGTGACAGTGCAGGGAGCCCCAAAGTGAGGAAGTCTGATTAAAATGTCTGTGTTTGAAACTACTGTTTAGTTTCTAATAGTAATTAGCCTGTGTTAAATTAATAACTGATTAGTGTCAGTTTCATTGTTTTGAATTTACCTTTTTAACTCTTGTATTTTTATTCACCTTTGTTTTATTTTCCTGTTTATTACTTTTGCCTTTTTATTTCTTATGATATACTCCCCTTTGCCCAGAAATACCTGTCTACTGCCTTCTTCACTTCACATTCCTAAATTAAGTCCAGTGTCAGAGCCAGGGATCTGGGGGTGACTTGAACCACCTAAAAATCAGCAGATTACTGATTGCAAACCAGAATCCCTACAGTGTGCCTGTCCATGCATCCTTGAATGCAACAGAACTAATAGATAAGATGTTAAGAAGACATATGAGATACTTGCCTTTATTAGTTGGGGCATTGAATACAAGGGAGGTACAGTTGGATGCCTCCTTCTGACTCTTGGATGTTCAAGCTGAGGAGGGTCAACTTGCATCTGGCAAAAAGACCCTCGATGTGTCTTGCCCAAGAGGGCCAGTGGGCTTCGCTGCTGAAAAGAGTCACTGCACCACAGCTGCATGACTAGTGAGTGCACTAAGATTGAGAAAACACATTGAGGGAACTTGGTGGCATGGGTGCCAATGGCTTCAAAATGATTGTGAACCTTTCGATAAATTTCTGTGCAGTGAGAGAGGCAAATACAATGTTAATATTTATTTCAAGAGGGCTGAAATACAAGAGCATAGATATACTGCTCAGGCTGTAAAAGGCTCTGGTCAGATGCCATTTGGAATATTGTGAACAGCTTTGAGCCTCATGTCTTAGGAAGATGTGCTAGCTTTGGAGGGTGTCCAAAGGAGGTTTACAAGAATGATACCAGGGATGAAGGGCTTATCATATGAAGACTCTGTACTCAATGGATTTTAGAAGGATGAAGGTGTTCTCTAAAACTTACAGAATACTAGGAGGCCTGGAGTTGTTGATTGGCTCGCCAAGCTGATTGGTTTTCAAGCAAACATTTAATTTCCCTTCTAGGTGACATTGTCAGTACTGTGTGGCCTCCGTGGAAGCGCTGTTGTTCTGACCCGCTCTGAATTTATATGGTCCGGTCTGTCATGGTGGGTAGTCTTGTGTGCGGTTTTATACCATAGTGGTATGTAGATGGGGTCTATTTCAACATGTTTGTTTATGGCATCGGTGGTTAAAAACCAGGTCTCCAGGAGTTCTTGTGCTTGTACCACTATGATACAAAACCGGAAACAAGACTGCCCACTACGATAGACTGGGCCATATAAATTCAGAGCGGGACAGAACAACAGTGCTTCAAATGAAGACTATGTAGCACTGATGATGTCACCTGGAAAGGAGATGAAACATTTGCATGAGGGAGGGTAGGAGGCCTTGGTGTCCAGGAGGATGGCGTGTGTTGGAGGCGGGAGAAGGGGTCTGTAGAGGGGGGGTTAGACTCGCGATTAAAGAAATAAGCGCAGAGGCGGAGGCAGCGGAAAAACTGTTCGACGTCCAGGCTTGAGCGGTATTCATTGATGTTCGGGTGGAGGGGGATGAAGGTGTGTTCTTTACTGAGGACTCTCTCCCACGTATCTGCTCCACTATCTAACTTCTTTCTCCGTCCCCCCCTCTCTATTTATTTCAGAGCCCCCTTCCCCTTTCCCATTTCTGAAGAAGGGTCCCGACCCAAACGTCAGCTTTCCTGCTCCTCTGATGCTGCCTGGCCTGCTGTGTTCCTCCAGCTCCACACCTTGTTATGGATAGAAAGTAGTTGTTCACCTTAGTTGAAGGGTCAATAAGTAAGGAGCATAATTTTAAGGCAAAGGGCAGGAAGTTTAGAGGAGATTTGAGGAAAATCTTTTTCACCCAAAAGGTTTTGGGAATCTGGAATGCGCTGCCTGGGAAGGCAGTAGAGGTGGAAAACCTTGCAACCTTTAAAAAGTATGTGGATGACCTCTTGAAATGTCATAACATTCAAGGCTATGAGCCAAGTGCTGGAAAGTGTGATTAATATAGATAGGTCTTGATGGACTGAAGAACCTCTTCTGTGCTATATAACTCTATGACTCTAGAGTAGTGCCCTGGGTTGATCTCAATCATTTTAAATTAGCATTTTATATTTTTAAATATACTTAATGTTATCAATACAAACGGGCAAATGTTTAATGTATTCAGACAGCATTCTTGTCTTTTCTTCTACAGAGACATTAACATGTTCATTTTAAATAGGCAACCCAGTCTGTAAAAGATTGGATAAAGGAAAGTTATGGAAACACAGTAGCATGTTAGACCCTTGATGCACAATACACCCCCCAGTAATTTATTAGGTCTTATTACTTGGCAAAGTTCGATAAGATATTTGACCACCTTTGAGAGAAAGGAGAATGAAATGACACAAACAATAAATTTATGAACAATCAGCCATTTTTAGTCATTCAAAATAAGTTAAAAGTTAATCTATTCAATCATAAGCAGCTGAATCTAATCTTGTTTTCATGGTCATCCATACGGGCGGACTTTATAACAGTGAAGCCTTTAAAGAGCTTAAGAAAAACAGTTGGGAAACTCTAGCCGATTTCCCCTAACCTCGGTTAAGTTTGAAACAATGATCTTTCAACTTTGTAATGGCTCATATAAGAACATAAGAACTAGGAGCAGGAGTAGGCTGTCTGGCCCTTCGAGCCTGCTCCGCCATTCAATAAGATCATGGCTGATCTTTTCGTGGACTCAGATCCACTTACCCGTGTTCTCACCGTAACCCTTAAATTCCTTTATTGTTCAAAAAAAATCTACCTTTTCTTTAAAAATGTTTACTGAAGTAGCGTCAACTACTTCACTGGGCAAGGAATTCCATAGATTAACAACCCTCTGGGTGAAGAAATTCCTTCTCAATTCAGTCCTAAATCTGCTCCCTCTAATCTTGAGGCTATGCCCTCTTGTCCTAGCTTCACCTGCCAGTGGAAACATCCTCTCTACTTCTATCATATTTATTCCCTTCATAATTTTATATGTTTCTATAAGATCCCCCCTCAATCTTCTGAATTCCAATGAATATAATCCCAATCTACTCAGTCTCTCCTCATAAGCCAACCCCCTCAACTCCAGAATCAACCTAGTGAACCTCCTTTGCACCCCCTCCAGTGCCAATACATCCTTTCTCAAGTAAGGAGACCAAAACTGCACACAGTACTCCAGGTGTGGCCTCACCAGCACCTTGTACAGCTGCAACATAACCTCTCTGCTTTTAATTTCAATCCCTTTAGCAATGAAGGACAAAATTCCATTTGCCTTCCTAATTACTTGTTGTACCTGCAGACCTACCTTCTGTGATTCATGCACAAGGACACCCAGGTCCCTCTGCATAGCAGCATGCTGCAACTTTTTACCATTCAAGTAATAATCCTTTTTACTATTACTCCTACCAAAATGTATGACTTCACATTTATTTACATTGTATTCCATCTGCCAGACCTTTGCCCACTCACTCAATGTATCTATGTTCCTCTGCAAAGTTTCACAGTCCTCTGCACACTTTGATCTGCCACTCATCTTAGTGTCATCTGCAAACTTTGACACCCTACACGTGGTCCCCAACTCCAAATCATCTATATAAATTGTAAATAATTGCGGTCCCAACACCGATCCCTGAGGCACACCACTAGTCACTGACTGCCAGCTAGAATAGCACTCATTTATCCCCACTCTTTGCTTCCTGTTAGTCAACCAATCCTCTATCCATGCTAATACTTTACCCTTAATGCCATGCATCCTTATCTTATGCAGTAGCCTCTTGTGCGGCATCTTGTCAAAGGCCTTTTGGAAATCTAGGTCCACCACATCCACTGGGTCCCCATTGTCCAACTCGCTCATAATGTCTTCATAGAATTCCAAAAGATTTGTCATGCATGACCTGCCCTTCATGAACCCATGCTGCGTCTGCCCAACGGGACAATTTCTATCAAGATGCCTTGCTATTTCTTCCTTGATAATAGACTCAAGCATCTTCCCCACTACAGAGGTTAAGCTAACCGGTCTATAATTCCCCATCTTTTGTCTACTTCCCTTTTTAAACAGTGGTGTCACATTTGCTGTTTTCCAATCTGCTGGGACTGCCTCAGAGTCCAGCGAATTTTGGAAAATTACCGCCAGTGCACCTGCTATTTCTCCCGCCATTTCTTTTATTACCCTGGAATGCATTCCATCAGGGCCAGGAGACTTATCAATCCTTAGCTCCATTAGCTTGCCCAACACTACCTCTTCCGTAATAATGATTGTTTCCAGGTCCTCACCTACCTTCGTCTCTTTGTCAATTACTGGCATGTTATTAGTGTCCTCCACTGTGAAGACCGATACAAAATACCTGTTCAATGCCTCGGCCATTTCATCATATCCCATAACTAAATTCCCCTTCTCATCCTCTAAAGGGCCAACGTTTACTTTAGCCACTCTTTTTCGTTTTATATATTTATAGAAACTTTTGCTATCTGTCTTTATATTCTGTGCTAGTTTTTTCTCATGTTCTATCTTACTTTTCTTTATAGCTCTTTTTGTGGCTTTCTGTTGACCTTTAAAGTTTTCCCAATCTTCTAGTTTCATGCTGTTTTTGGCCATTTTGTATGCCTTCTCTTTCAATTTGATAGCCTCCCTTATTTCTTTAGACACCCATGGCAGATTACCCCTTTTCTTGCAGTCCTTCCTCTTCATTGGAATATACTTTTGCTGAGCACTTTGAAAAATTGCTTTGAAAGTCGTCCACTGCTCGTCAACTGTCCCACCATAAAATCTTTGTTTCTAGTCTACTTTATCCAAGTCCTCCCTCATTCTATTGTAGTTCCCCTTGTTCAAGCACCTGGAATTCAATCATCTGGAATTCACTGTTCCAGCCCTGAAAAAAATCACTTATTGTTGTTAAATATCATTTATATCTTAGATTCCAATCTGTCTTTCACATTAGAAATATCAAGTGTGCAATTGTGAAACAATAGCCTTGCACATTTCTGATCTATACATTCAGCAGTGCTATTTGTGAGGCACCAAACCATTTGATCCAACACAACCAACTTTTCCTTGGAAGAAACCAGGGAATTTATGACAATGCCCTAGTTGTTGCTTTTATTGAACACTTACTGACAGCTTGACAACAGTCGAAATATTTATTTTTAATTGACATCTAAATAGCAATTTTACAAATACAAATGTAGATTAATAGCCATAAATGTACCAACACTGCTCAATAAATGAAATTTACTAGAATCTTGACATTTTACCTTTCATAACTTGCTACTGTAGTTTGAAATTGTAAACACGTTATCTAGAGTTCATAATTTCTTAGAAACCTGTTCATATGGTTTTCATTATTGGTGCATATATAAAAAATGTTTTTGACTTCTCCACATGGTCCAGAACTGGATTTATTTCTGACATTGACACTGATTCCAAAATCTCTAACAGTGATAACTCACACTGGCAGCCATAATAATAATAATAACAATAATAATAATTATTATTATCATCATCATCATCTCATCATCATCATTTAGGGGTGGAGTTCTGGACATCTTGGAATGGTAGAAACATCATTGTTTATTATATATTTCCACAAAATGTTTGACAGAGTCATGAATTTGAAATTAATTTGGTTGGTAAAACTCACCCATCAAAATGTAATATAAACATTACAACATGCTTATGCTGAGACCTTTTTTTTCAATTCTACATTTTATTAAACATGTACGCCTTTGAAATTATTCAGAAGTAATCTGGGGTTTGACTTGATTTTTTCCCTTTTATTGCAAGCACATTGGTCATTACAATGTTGCATATGTGTACAAAATTGCAGAGAAAAGCTAAGAAATATTTCAAAACATAGTGTTCTTACAGTAAAAATCTGCTATGTTCTTTTGTTTCAAACAGTCCTTCTGAACTCATCAAAGTAAGGGATATTAGTATTCAGGAATGAAATGGCCAGGTCTCAGTTGTCTGTTGTGGGTTGCGTGAGGGTCACCTGAGAGTTATTATGCCCTGATGGCACATAATTCTCCACTTAAATTGGAAAGGGCGTAGAAAAGATTTACAAGATGTTACCGGGACTAGAGGGTTTGGGTTATAAGGAGAGGCTGGAAAGGCTGTGACTTCTTCCCCTGGAGCCTAGAAATTTGAGGGGTGACTTTATAGAGGTTTATAAAGTCATGAGATGATAGATAAGGTGAATACCAAAGGTCTTTTTCCCTGGGGTAGGGAAGTTCAGAACTAGAGGGGATAGGTTAATGTGAGAGGAGAAAGATTTAAAAGGGACCTAAAGAGCACCTTTTTCACACTGAGTGTGGTTAGTATGTGGAGTGAATTGCCAGAGGATGTGGTAGATGCAGGTACACTTACAACATTTGAAAGATATTTGGACAGGTACATGAATAGGACAAATTTAGAGGGCTATAGGCCACATACAAGCAAGTGGGACTAGTTTAGTTTGGGAAATTAGTTTGGTCGGCATGGACAATTTGGACCAAAGAGTCTGTTTTTGTGCTGTATAACACCATGACTCAATGGCTCTAACAGATGATGTGTGGAGATCTCCCTACTGTTAGATCCTTCGGTGTTATTGGAGCTGAATTTGTCGCAACCTCTGGTATGTCTGCTATTGAACTTGTTCTTCTGCTCTGTTTGATTATGCCTATATCTCACACGCCCTGGTGGATTATCATTCTGCAATTTTCTGAGGATCAGACTCCTTTTTTATGTATTCATTCACAGGATGTGGGTGTTCCTGGTAAGGCTAGCATTTATTGCTCATCCCTGACATTCTCCTGCAAAGTGAGTTGTAGGGCCCTTCACCCTCACTTTTCTATGGTGGTACATGTTTTTCATAGATTCATAGAATCCCTACAGTGTGGAAACAGGCCCTTCAGCCCAACAAGTCCACACCAGCCCTCAGAGTACCCCACCCAGTCCCATCCCCCTATACCCACCTAATCTACACATCCCTGAACACTATGGGAAATTTAGCATGGCGAATCCACCTAGCCTGCACATCTTTGGACTGTGGAAGGAAACCGGAGCAACCGAAGGAAACCCACGCAGACACAGGGAGAATGTGCAAACTCCATACAGACAGTCGCCCGAGGGTGGAATTGAATCTGGGTCCCTGGCGGTGAGGCAGCAGTGATAACCATTGAGCCACAGTGCTGCCCATGTGTTTGTCCTTGATTCAATCTGAGTTTGTGCTGCAGTTGCTTTCCAGTTGTGTAGCGTCTTTTTGGTTGTTTGCTGTCACTTGGTCCTCTAATGTGAAGTTACCTGTTATTGTGTCATAGAGTCATAGAGCTGTACAGTATGGAAACAGATCCTTCAGTCCAACTCATCCAGGCTAACCAGATATCCTAAATTATTATAGACGCATTTGGCAGCATTTGGCCCATATCCCTGTAAACGCTTCCAATTCATATACCCATCCAGATGCCTTTTAAATGTTGTAATTGTATCAGCCTCCACCAATTCCTCTGGCAGCTCGTTCCATACACGCACCACCCTCTGTGTGAAAATGTTGCCTGTTAGATCCCTTTTAAATGTTTCCTCTCTCACCCTAAACCTACGCCCTCTAGTTTCAGACTCCCCCACCCTGGGGAAAAGACTTTGGCTATTCACCCTATCCATGCTCCTCATGATTTTATAAACCTCTATAAGGTCACCCCTCAGCCTCCAACACTCCAGAGAAAATGGCTCCAGCTTCTCCCTGTAGCTCAAACCCTCCAACCCTGGCAACCCTTTAAAGTTTCACAACGTCCTTCTTTTACCAGGGAGACCCAAATTGCATGGAATATTCCAAAAGTGGCCTAACCAATGTCCTGTACAGCTGCAACATGACCTTCTAACTCCTATACTCAGTGCACTGATGAATAAACGCAAGCATACCAAATGACTTCTTCACTATCCTGTCTACCTGGGACTCCACTTTCAAGGAACTATGAACCTGCACTCCAAGATCTCTTTGTTCAGCAACACTCCCCAGGACCTTACCATTAAGTGTATAAGTTCTACCCTGATTTGCTTTTCCAACATGCAATACCTCACATTTATCTAAATTAAACTCCATCTTCCACTCCTCAACCCCTCAGCCCATCTGATTAAGGTCCTATTGTACTCTGAGGTAACCTTCTTCGCTGTCCACTACACCACTAATTTTGGTGTCATCTGCAAACTTACTAACCATACCTCCTATGTTCACATCCAGATCATTTATATGAATGACGAGAAGTTGATGGATCTTCCAAGTCTTCAGTTGTACTTGTTCTATTTTCTGAAAGTGGTTCCTCCTGGGTTTTTTCCTTGGATCAAACTCTGTCTTTTTCACAGTTTCTTCCTGTCCTTCTGTAGGCTATAGCAGCACCAGGACGTTCATACTCAGGTCTCTACCTGGCGTGGCATTGGATTCTGGTCCTGTCAATTCCTCAATCATTGTGGCTAAGTCCCTACTTAGGTAGGCTTGTAATAAAAAGGAAAATTATTTGGCTCTCTGAGAGTATGTGCTACTGCATCAGCTTGTGGTAGTTCTGTGGCATCTTATTGGTCACCTCCTTGAAGACCCATGCAAGACCCTGAGTTGCCTCCTCTGGCTGGTCACATTGTTTATGATTTTTTTGCAGTCACCAGTCTCAACCCTTCTACCATCTCATTGAAAAGCCCAGAATCCCCAGCTCTGGCTAGTTGCTGCAGTAAGCAGTGCCCCATTCTCTGTGTTCATATATATGCTCTTCAACGAATGAGGGACATCTCCCTCTGGCTCCTGATGTATCTTGTCATTGACAGAAACCTCTTTGAAACACTCTGGGTCATGTTGGGTTTTCCCTGCTAACCATCATTAAGGAAAGTGTAAGGTAACGTAAGCTTCCCTGCTCAAAACGTTTGATGCCAGTTTGGAGGAATGTAGGGAGGTCAGTAAAATCTTTTGACTTTTATGCCAGAATTTAACAATCATGAAGCCTGCGACCTTTGGAGGCTGGAGAAGTTCTGGCTTCAGTCAATATTCTGCATCTGAGAGGATGAAGATAGTTATACTTGTATCAAATTTGAATTTTTTTCATGTGCCATTGGTGCTCCAGCAGTCCTTCATAGTCTGGCCTATCTTTCCTTGCAAAATACTTCAAATAGCTCCTGTATCTCCCACAACTTAATAGAGCTCTGTGGGTTGTTAGGTATAAACAATACTGAGATAGATAGATTTTCAATCAGTAAAGGAATAAAGAGTTATGGGGAAAAGGCAGGAAAATGGAGTTGAAGGTTATAAGATCAGCCGCTTTCTCATTGAATGGCGGAGTACCTTGATTGGCTGAATGGCCGATAATACAATAATACCATAAGAAATAGGAACGGGAGTAGGTTGTTCAGCCCATGGAGTCTGCTTCACCATTCAGTAGGATCATGGCTGATTCAACAATCCTCACGTCCACTTGTCTGCCCTTTCTGCTTAACCCTTGATTCACCTACCGATCAAGAATCTCTCTACTTCAGCCTTAATTATACACAAGGAGTCTGCCTCCACAGCTCTGTGTGGTAAAGAGCTCCAAAGACTCCCAACCCTCTGAGAGAAGAAATTCCTCCTTAGCTTAGTCTTAGACTGGCACCCCTTTATTCTGAGATAATGCCCTCTGGTTCTAAACTTTCCCACAAGGGAAAAAAGTCCTCTCAGTTTTTATCCTGTCAAGTTCCTTAAGGATTTTACATGTTTCAATGAATTCACCTCTCGATCTTCCAAAATCGATGGGTAGAGTCCCAACTGTTCAGTCTTGCTCATAGGACAACCCCTCTATACCCAAGGGTCAACCTAGTAAATTTTCTCTGATCAATGAGTCGATATCTTTCCTTAAATAACTGGACTAAAACTGCTCACAATACTCCAAATACCATCATATCAGCATCGCGTGCAATTGCATCAAGACTTCTGTACTCTAATACACTAACCTCCTCGACATTAGGGCCAACATCCTATTAGCTTCCCTGACTACCTGCTGCACCTGTGTGCCAACTCTCTGTGTTTTGTGCACAAATACAATCAAGTCCTTTTGTGCTGCAGTTTTTCTCCATTTAAATAATCATTTTTTAAAAATTCTGTCTTGGGATGCAGGTGTCACTGACTGCGTTTGTAGCCTATTCTTGATTGTGTAGAGGAGTGCCATGATGTCTCAACGGTTAGCAATGCTGCCTCACACTGCAGGGACCCAGGTTTGATTCCAGCCTCAGGCAACTGTCTGTGTGGAATTTGCGCATTCTCCCCATGTCTACGTGGGTTTTCTACTGGTGCTCTGGTTCCGTCCCACACTCCAAAGATGTGGAGATTAGATGGATTGGCCATGCTAAATTGTCCATAGTGTCCAGGCATGTGTAGGCTGAGTGGATTGGCCATGGGAAAAATGCAAGGTTACAGGGATAGAGTAGAGGTCTAGGTGGGATGTGCTTCAGAGGGGCAGTGTGAACTTGATGGGCCAAATAGCCTGCTTCCACACTGTAGTGATCTTATGATCCTATGATACAGCTGTGTGTAGGTGGTTAGACCATTTCAGAAGTGAGTGAAGAATCAACCATTTTGCTGTGGGTCTGGCATTACCTATAGACCAGACGAGGTAAAGATGCCAGATTCCCTTCTGTAAAGAACATAAATGGTGGGTTTTTACAACTAACTTGATCTGATCACCTTTTGTGTTTCTGTCTTAAATATCAGTGCTACCAAAATTGTAAGTTTGACAATGTCAGCGTTGTGCTTATGCTATCTGATTTTGATTTGGGTTGATTTATTATTGTCACATGTACCTAGGTACAGTGAAAAGTTTTATTTTGCATGCAGTACAGGCAGGTCAGACCATACAGAGTGCATAGTGTGACAGAGTAGGGCGAGGAATGCAATGTTATGGCACAGAGCAAGTGCACAACCAGCAAGATCAACATTAGGTTTGAGATTTGAAATTTGAGAGGCCCATTCAGATGTCTAATAACAGCAGGGAAGAAGCTGTTCTTGAACCTGTTTATATATGTTTGAGTTTTTATATCTGCCCACTAAGTATCTTGGAATGATTTCTGATATTTTTCAATGACTGAAATTCAAATGCCTAAAACAAGGATTAAACAAAATACAAATTAAAATAACATAAATTTCAGAATAAAATAAAATGATTAAATGCATCTATTAAATTATATTTTGATGTCTTCATTAAATATTTCAATCCAGCGACATCCCAAAAACTTATACCTCAAGTTGCCATTTTTGCTCAGAATTAAAACTACGCTGGATTTCAGTCGTGCTGACTCTTCAGAAGATGTGTCCAAATAGTTTCACACACCTAGCACTTTTTTCCCATTTAAGTATTTGTTTAATAGCCTTTTATAAGTTAGTTTGAATCTCTATCTACCACCTTTTCAGGCAGTGCATTCCAGATCATAACAGGTCACTGAATAAAATAAATTATTTTCCTTTGACCTTTGGTTCTTTTGCCATTTACCTCAATCAGTGTCTTCTGGTTACTGACCCTTCTGCCACTGGAAACAGTGCAGCGCCTCTTTATTTACACGATTACACCTGTCATGACTTTGACCATGTTTATTAAATCTCCCTTTCTATATTCTCTACACTAATGAGTATAATCCCAGTTTTTTCAATCTATTCGCATAAGTCACTCATCCTTTATAGCAGCCTCATATATCTCCCCTGAAGCCTCTCTTAAACCTAATATTGTTCCGAAAGCATGGTGCCCAGAATTATGCAAAATAGTACTGTTGAGGCCTTACCAGGGATTCTGAAAGGTTTTGCATGACTTCCATTTTTTGTATTGCTTTACTTATCTGGCTACTTTCAAGACTGTGACTTGCAGCTCCGGATCCCCTTACTCTTGCATTTCTCCATGCCCCTGCCTTGAAATAGCACCATTTGAATAATACTGTCTCCATGATGTTTCTCTCAAAATGCATGGGACACAAATGGCCTCTTCCTGCACTGTAACAATTCTATGATTCTGTAATGCATCATTTCCATTTCCACACTATGTCTATCCTTTCCCTCACTTTGTCTATGTCCTCCTGCAATCTGTCACTGAAGTGTTCTGTTTCATTTGTTACTAAGTTTTGTATGTACCACAAGCTTTGAAAATGTACCATGCCATACATAAGTTGAAGTAATTCATATTTAATGAAAGAAAAAGGGTCCTACTGCATACAACTCCTCAATTACAAATTACAACATTTAAAAGACATTCAGACAGATACATGAAGAGGAAAGGTTCAGAAGAATTTGGGCCAAAAGCAGACAAAGGGGACAAGTTCAGTTTAGGAAACCTGTCAGTATGGATGTTTTGAACCAAACAGTCTGTTTCACTGCTGTATGACTCTATGACCACAACTCTTGATATTACATCCCTTAGTACCTAGTTACCACTATTCATTTAATACCACGTGTTTCTATTTTCTGACTAAATCTGATAAGTTGAATTTTAATAAGTGTTTTATCAAAGTTCATATATAAATCTCCTGCACTGGCTTATTCACCCTCACTTTGTTATTTCTTCATCTCCGAGGATGGGAGTAGAGCCTGCTGGGAGTTTGTTAGGTCAGCCAATGAGCCTATTTCCTGATGTCATTCCCGGTACTGCTTATTTCATCAGGGTTTAATAACGGGCCCTCACAATTCCACCCAATCCCAAAATAAGACTAACTAAGAAAGTAAAGGGATCAAACAAGTGCCTTGAGGAATACAAAAGAAGCAGAAAATAACTTTAAAATGAAATGGGGTGGCTAGATGGGGCCATGAAATATCCTTAGCAGGTAGGATTCAGGGGAAATCCCAAGACATTTTATACCTACGTTAGAAGCAAGAGTGTAACTCGGGAAAGGGTACATCCGCTGAAGGATAAAGGATGGAATAAATGTGTGGAGCCAGAGGAAGTGGGTAAGATCCATAATGAGTACTTCACATCGATATTCATCAAGCAGAAAGACATGGATGATGGTAAATTTAGAGAGGGGATTGTTGATGCTCTAAAGCATGTCAATATTAAGAAGGAGGAGGTGTTGGATGTCTTGAAATACATTAAGGTATATAAGCCCCCAGGGCCTGATGGGATCTATCCCAGAATTATAAATGAGGAAAGGAAGGAAATTGCAGGGGCTTTGACAGAGAATTTTGTATCCTCATCAGCCAAAGGTAAGGTCCCAGAAGACTGGAGAATAACCAATATTTTTCCTCTGGTCAAGAAGGGCAACAGGGTTAATCCAGGAAATTTTAGGCCAGTGAGCCCTACATGAGTAGTGGGTAAATTATTGGTGAAGACTCTTAGGGACAGGATTATTCACGTTTGGAGGCCATTGGGTTCATTAGAAATAGTCAGAATGGCTTCATGCAAGGGAGGCCTTGTCTCACAATGGAGGTCTTATCTCACAAACTTGATTGAGCTTTCTTGAATTTAATCCAAACAAGTGTGCAGTGATGCATTTTGGGAGGTCAAATGCAAGATGAAGGTATAACACAAATGACAGGATCCTTAGGAGCATTTATATACAGAGGGATCTTGGGGTCCAAGTCCATAGTTCCCTGAAAATAGCAAAACAAATAGATAAGTTGGTAAAGAAGGCATACAGCATGCTTGCCTTCAACAGTTGGGGCTTTGAGTAAGGAAACTGGCAAGTTATGTTGCAACTATGTAAGACTTTGGTCAGACCCATATAGAGTACTATGCACAATTCTGGTCTTTGTACTGTGGAGTCTTTGGAAAGGGTGCAGAAGAGGTTTACCAGGATGTTGCTTGGATTGGAGTGTATCTAAGGATGAGCTTGTACAAACTTGGATTGTTTTTGCTAGAGTGTTGGAGACTGAAGGGTGACCCTGTTAGAAGTATATCAAATTATGTTAGGTATGATGGGGTGCATAATTGGAGTCTCTTTCCTAGGATGGAAATGTCAAATACTGGGGAGCATAAGTTTAAGGTAAGAGAGGAAAAGTTTAATGGAGATATGTAAAGAAAGTTTTTTACACAGACATGCGTGGAGCATGCTGCCACGTGAGGTGGTAGAAGCAGATACAATAGTAAGGTTTAAGAGGCATTTACAGGCACATGAACAGGCAGAGAATAGAGAGATACGGATCATGTTCAAGCAGATGGGATCATCTTATAATAGCATCATGGTTGACACAGACATGGTGGGCTGAAGGGTCTGCTCCTATGCTGTACTGTCGTATTTTCTATGTTCTAACTCATCAATTGGGGTTAGGGTGTTGTTATTTTTAAGGGGGCACAGGGACTGCATGTGCTATCTAGGGCAGAACAGGGGAAGGGAGGCAGTCAGGCTATTCTGCTTGTACCAGTTAGATTGGATTTGAAATACAATTCTGCAAAAATTCTCCCTCATTGTGGTGGAATCCGCATTCTCTATAATATGGCCCTTCAAAGAGGTCTGAATACTGACAACAGTGAGGTCATGAAAGGAGATAACCCATTTGCGGAAGAGGAGGAGAAATATGTGGAAGAGGAGGATGATGAGAAAGCAAAGTGATAAGATGCAGGATACTGAAATGCACCAACTGCACAGGGAGCTGCCCAGGCATGGCATAGTGCTCAAAGGTTATGTTATGAATATAAGAGATCACATTTTTCATGAACACCACAACAGAGTCCCTCAGACTCAGGATTCCTCTTGTTCTGTCAATAACACCTTCATTTGCTGTTGTTCTAAGTAGCCCTAGCTGGAGATTTGAAGATCTCAGACCTTGAGCCCTGCATGATTCTGGTAGTAGAGGAAACTTTTAGGCAATGTTTCATCATTTTGGATGCCTTGCTGCAATCACAGCTGACAGAAATCTAGTAGGGCATATTTTGTTGGCTTCTAATGAAAGAGATTACTCTAGGTTATTGATAATTTATATGTTGTCATCTATATGTGTGTTCACCAATCTACAACATTGCAGCTATTATGGTTACAGCATAAGGGCTGGACACTTTGTGAGAAACTGCACCTTGACTTGAACATCTTTGTTACTTATTCTTTCTGAAAGAGAGGATGATGAAGTGTGCTTTGTCCATTCCATTTTTAATATACATTTCCTCTTTTTAGTAGGTGAAGTAGTACCAGCAAGTAGATACAGATTGTTCATTTTAGTGGGCTGTAGACAACTGATGATAGCTTTGCAAATAATGTTAAGAACATAATTTAATATCTTGGCATGGAGAAACTATTCCCAGATTGGGCAGACATATTCAATTGTGGAATAGTAAAGGGGAAGGACAAGTGCTTGTAATAATCAGGTCAGTTCCCCATTTAGAGTCAGCAAACTTTCTCAGATGTCATTTCTGGCTGTCAATTTCAACTTTATGAATTGATGATTGATCTATGAAACTTAGGTATTTTCCCATTCCTATATGTGTAATGTTCTCATTTCTATTCCTAAACTGAAAAGGAGTGTTGTATCTTTTCAGGGTTGACTGTCAGATGATTTGTTGGAAATTAGTCTGTTTAATACAACTGATGCACCAAAGATTTCTCTGTTATATCAAAGAATTGGTCAGAGAGGTTGAGCACATCATCAGCATAGAGAAACATCTGGAATGTGAATGAATAGGCTTGTCGGCAAAAATATCGAAAAGTCCAAATGTAAGGATATTCCCTTGAGATAAGCTATTTTTCTATTCAAGCCATTTGCCTTTCTCACCATTTAGGCCAACAAAGAAAGGTCTGTTGACCAGCATGTTGCTTATCAGTTCAGTCAGTCTGGAATGTTTGTTTATGCGGAACAACTTCAGTGCAGGAATCTGATGATTGACCATGTGGTACACAACAGAAAAACCCACTAAGGTTGCCTCTGTTTTACATCTGCCTGATAACAATCCTCAATGAATTGTTTAAGATTTAGTAATAGCTTTTACAGGATTTCTTAGTCTGAATCACACCTGTTCCGGGATAAATTAATCCACAAAAGACGACAAAATGCTTTAAAATGAACCTTGCCAACAGGTTGCAACTGGCATTGCAGAGTGATTAAGCTGAAGCGACGTTATGGCTAGATAGATTGTTGCTTGGCTTTGGAATTTCCATTATTTTTGCTCATAGCCAAAGCTTGGGAATCTGGTTAGTAACTAAGATATTGATGGATATTTTGTGGAACTATTTATTGAGCTAATGGTGGGAGAATCTACTCCAGAAAAAGCTCTGAGGAAATCACTTGGATAGTATATTTCTGAAATTCTGAAATGGCCTGTTTTAAATAAACATTTTTTTCGCACATTCCAAAAGTGACAAAGCACCTGTTATCCCTGATCTCACTACTCTCTATCTCCCAGTACCATCCTGTCTCTTCTCTGAAACTTGCGCTTCATTCCCATCCTTGACTAAGCCTTATTGTTTTGTCTTTCGCTGGTATGGGGTTATCTTCACATTCCATTTCCAAATAAGGCCTCTGGTTCAGTTGGGCCAAATTCAGTATGTTTGCCATTTCAGCTTACTTGAATGAGCCTGCTGATTTTCTGGATTTTGCTTTGGATTTCTTTGCCTTCCAAGTCATTTTAAATGCTGCTATTCTGTGGTTGTTGTTTCTTGGCAGTTGCATAACTTTCAAAAACATGACAGCAAAACACTACGAATGCTGGAGGTAAAACATAGACTAGGACAGTGCAGGAACAGGCCATTTGGCCCACCATGTCTGAACTGACAAAGTTGCCATTCTAAACTAATCCCAAGTGCCTATGCATGGTCCGTATTCCTAAATTCCCTGCCTGTTCATGTGTCTGTCTAAATGCCTCTTAAATGTTGCAATTGTATCTCTACTATGCTACTTGCTCTAGCAGCATTTTCCAGCCACCTACCATCCTCTGAGTAAAAAAAACTTGCCTGGCATATCTCCTTTAAACTCATTTTAAACTTATGCCCCTGAGTATTTAACATTTCCATCCTGGGAAAGAGACTCCAACTTTTCACCCTACTGCTCCTTATAGCTAAAATAAAACAAAGAACTGTGGACACTGGAGAACCAAAACAAAAGCGGAAACTCAACAGGTCTGGTGGAACCTGTGAGAAGAAAACAGATTTAACATTTCAAGTTGACTGACTTTTCATCAGAGCCCTGACAGCTCTCATTATAGCTAATACACTCTAATCCAGACAACATCTTGGTAAACTTCTTTTGCACCCTCTGTAAAGCCTCCACATCCTACTTATTAATCTGGTAACAAGAACTGCACGCAATATTCCAAATGTGGCTGAGCTAAAGTTTCTCAGATGCAACATGACTTACCAACTTCTAAACTCAATGCCCCGATCAATAAAGGCAAGCATGCCATATGCCTTCTTTATCACCTTTTCCACATGAGTTGCCATTTTTGGGGAGCTACAGACTTGTACCCCAAGGTCTCTCTGTATATCAATGCTTCCAAAGGTCCTGCCTTTTATTGTATACTTTCCTCTTGCATTTGACCTCTTAAAATGCATCACCTCACACTTGTTCATATTAAACTCCATCTACCATTTCTCCACCCAGCTTTTCAACTGAACTATATCGTGTTGTATCCTTTGACAACATTCGTCACCATCCACAACTCCACCAATTTTCATGTCATCTGCAAACTTACTAACCAGTCTACTTACATGAGCATCCAAATATTTTGTATAAATCACAGATCAACATTGATCCTTGTGGAATACCACTGATCACAGACCTCGAGACAGGAAAAGACCCCTCCACATTTACGCTCTTGTCTTCAAAGACAATGCCAGTTTTATACTCAGCTTAGCAACTCACCATGGATCCCAGGTAACTTAATCTTCTGAACCAGCCGACCATAAGGGAACTTGTCAACTGTTTTAGTAAAGTCCATGTAGACAACATCTGCTGCCCTACAATCTTTGACATTTCCTGAAAAAACTCAATCAAATTGTGAGACAAGGCTACCACCACACAACGTCGTGCTAATTCTCCCTAAATACATCTGTTCTTTTCCAAATGCAAGTAAAGCTTAATAATCTTCTCCAATAATTTCCCTATAACTGATGTAAGGCTCATTGGCCTGTAATTTTCTGGATTATCCCTGTTACCCTTCTTAAAAAAGAAACAACATTGACTATTCTCTATTCCTTTGGGACCACGCCTGTGGCCAAAGAGGATGCAAAGATCTCTGTCAAGGCCTCAGCAATCTGTTCACTTTCCTCTCTCAGTATCCTAGGATAGATCCCATCAGGCCCTGGGGACTTACCTACCTTCATGTTTTTCAAGAAACCCAACACCTCCTTAATATTAAAATGCCCCTCCCTTATCTTACCATTATCCACGTCCTTTTCCTTGGTGAATACCAATGAGGAGTACTCATTAAGAACATCAACCACTTCTTCAGGCTCCATGCATAAATTCGTTCCTTGTACTTGAGTGGGCCCATCCTTTCTTAATTACTCTCTTGTTCCTATGCCTTGGGATTCTCCTTAATCCTACTTACCAAGGACATTTCATGGCCCCTTCTGGCCCTGCTAATTCCTTGTTTATATTATTTTCTGTTTCCTTTATGGTTCTGAAGGTCCTTGTCTGATTTCAGTTTCCTAAACCTTGCATTTGCTTCTTTTTGGTAAACTTCCCATATCCCATCATCCAGGGTTTCCAATTGTTGCCATCCTAACCTTTGATCCTCACAGGAACATGCTTGTCCTGAACTCTAATTGAATGATCTTTAAAAGACTCCCACAAATCAGATGTGGATTTATCCTCAAAAACAGCTGCCCCCAAATTAATTTCTCCAGTTCTGCCTAATACTGTTGTGATTAACCTTTCCCAAATTTACCACTTTCACCCAAGGACCACTTTATCCCTCTGCATGACTATCTTAAAACTTACAAGAGTTATGACCACTGTTCCCAAATTTCTTGCCCACAGAATCTTTTATCTCTTTGCCAGGCTCATCCCCCTATACAATGTCCAGTGTGGCCCCTTCCCTAGTTGGACTATATATAATATATATATATTTATGGTTTCAAAAAACCCTGCTGGATGCGTCTAACAAATTTGACCTATCTGTGCAACTGTAACTATGGGATTCTCAGTCAATATTGGGGAAGTTAAAATCACCTACCATAACATATCTGTTGTTTTATCTCTTTCTGTTTTTCTATCTCCCTCTGCCTATTGGGAGGCCTACGGTATAAACGCATTAAAGTGATTGTGCCTTTCTCATTACTTAGTTCTATCCATATGGATGAGCCCTCCAAAATGTCTTCTCTTATTGCAGGTCTTGCTTTTCAACTTGCTATTTAACTCCCTAAATTCCCTTTGCAAGACCTCATCTCTCATCCTGCCTCTGTTATTCTTACAATATGGACTACAACTTCTGGCTGCTTACCCTCCTCGTTCAGACTATCCTGTTCATGCTCAGAGACATATTTGACCCTGGCACCAGGGAGGCAACACACCATCCTGGACTCTCAGTCATGGCCACAGAAATACCTATCTGTCCCCTTGACTTTAGAGTCCCCTATCACTACTGCTCGCCTACTATTCAACCCTCTGGGGACTGAAATAAAAACTAAAAGGGCTGGAGAAATTCATCACATTTGGCAGAATTCATGGAGAGAAAAGCAATGTTAATCTTTTGAATCCAATGTGACTCTGCTTCAGAACTGAAGCGGAGTCATATTGGACCTGAAATATTAACTCATTTTGTCTCTCTACAGATGCTACAGACTTGCTAGGTTTCTCCAGCATTTTGTGTTTTCATTTCTATAACTTTCAATGTTGTACTACTTGTATTAGTTTATGGGTGAGAATGATTTCCAAAATTAATTCACGCTAATGTGGGTAAACTTTGACCGTATGTGAGAGTGTGACATGAATATGACAACAAAACTTAGAAGTCACACAAAGTCAACATCTACCCCATAGCTATGCCACAGTTTGGGGTTATTGACTTTAATCCCCATCATGTTGTACCCAGACGGTAAACAGTAAATTAAAGTAAACTAATTTGAGCTTCTATCTTCGATCCTGAATACAAACTAAATTCAAAGAGGAACTGTGTACTTTAAAGGATCATTGTTTATTGTTCATTGTAACGTTTGATCTTTCCAAGGAATATAAGTCAGTTTACACTAAGTTTTTAGATATTTTGTCTTGTCATGATTAGAGATCATAACCCCGGAACACCTATTCACGTACAAATTATAATCTCAACATGCATTTGTTTAAAATGGATGACTATGACTGTAGATTCAGTGGTTGTCTGGGGATAAAGATGCTGGAATGTCACACCTGGACGGCATGGTGGTTCAGTGGTTAGCACTGCCTCACAGCACCAGGAACCTGGTTTCAATTCCAGCCTCGGGAGACTGTCTGTGTGGAGTTTGCACATTCTCCCCGTGCCTGCGTGGGTTTCCTTCGAGTGATCCAGTTTCCTCCCACAGTCCAAAGATGTGCAGGCTAGGTGGATTTTCCATGCTAAATTGCCCATAATGTTCAGGGATGTGTAGTTTAGGTGGGTAATGGGGGATGGGTTTGGGTGGGATGTCTGAGGGTCAGTGTGGACTTGTTGGGCCAAAGGGTCTGATTCCACACTGTAGGGAATCTAATCAAGAATGTAATCAAAACCTGATGAGGTGTCAAGAAAGCTTCAGAGGGATGGACTTAAAAGGGAGAAAATGCACTACAAATTGTACTTAATATCCTAGGAGTTATCTCAAACTGTAACGTGGTACGAGTAAAGACAGCAGTCGGGGGGAGAGACATGATTGTGTCTTCGACTTTCAAGAATACACAAGGACAGGTGTTAAGGGCCATTTCAACGCTGGCATGTGTGGAACAAGATGTGCTAATGACCAGAGGTACTCATGTATACTAGCCTGTATTTGAGTGATATTAGCCAGTCAAGGTCAAAGTCATGGACCATCCAATAATCACCCATGCCTGGTGCTTTTGAGATGAACAGCATGCAAATTTTATACTGCATCACTTTTTAATTGTAGCAGTCAGCCAAAAAAAGAGATTTGTGACAAAAAAACAGAAACTTCTGGAAAAGCTCAACAGGTCTAACAATATCTGTGGACAGAAATCAGAATTAATGTTTTGGGTCAAGTGACTCTTCCTCAGAATTGAGGAATTTCTATTTTTGATTCTGATTTACAGCATCCACAGTTCTTTTGGTTTTTAAAGAGATCCATGATGCTGGCTAGCTAAATTGTAAGCAGGGGACCTCACAGTGTGTGAAGCATGCATTGTTCCATCTCACCTCCAGTTCTTAAAGACAATCTGCCTCTTTTAAAGGGAGCTGCACTGATTGAAAGAAACAGCCACTGACTACCAGTACTGTAACTCTGCATTGAGTATATCTTGGGGAATGTTGGAGCCATGGTGTTGAAGGAACGCTTCCCTAACTCAAGCTTCTCTCAAACTTATTATGCAGAATGGACCCTGTGAAATTCACCTTCCCTCTCCCTCCTGCTCTTCTTCCTCTTTCAGTGGTGGCCTCTGCAGACCTGATGACAATTGTTGCATCCTCAGGATTGTAAAGTTCGGAAGGGCGCAGGAGACTACCATGAGCTTAGCAACCTGCTCCAATTGTACAACTCTCCCCATGCTGCATTCCAGAATGTTCCTTGTTGTGGAACTGTTGTGTTAGCATGCAAATAGTCTCCTCAATGATTCTTCTGGTGACTATATGACTTTAATATATATCCATTGTCTTTGTCTTGTTTGGTGACAGAGAGGGGTCATCAGTCAGACGGAGAATATAATAATAATAATAATAACATAATAATATCTCCAAGCATCCAAATTCTGGTTCTTCCTGGAAGCTCGCAGATTGTGGGAATAGCCAAATACCTCAGAATGAAGGTATCATGGCTGGAGCCAGACAAAGAAAAACTCCCAAGGTGCTTCTCTTCAGGGAAAACATCATTTTGTCACGTCTCTTTGAATATGAAGTCACTATTATCTTTCAAATTCAACAATGGACAGTTTGCTAGGAGACATTTGTAACATTGTTCTATCCTGCCTATAATGAATCAGTGACATAGATATTTAATGAGGCTTCATCTTTTTTGGACACTGACAGCATTCTCCTCTGCAAGGTGATAAACTATAGGTTTTTTCAAAGGTGGTGGCGCAGTTTCATTACTATCAGTTACATAGGCAGGGATCTGTCCACTGCAGAAAAGGAACATGTCCAAGCATTGCATATTTTTGAATTAATCAAAAACATAGAGACAATAGCTAATTGGTATATTTTCCATGGCAATATTTTGTCGAATCAGCGCCCTTTTCTCATGCAGTATAAATTTCTGCTTCCTTTGAAGTTAAGCATTCTTGTATTTGTCCTGAGGAGTGTAAGATGAGAAATCTCATGGTTATGTCTCATACATTAGCAATATTCAAGTTCTATACAATCAAACCATTAGTAAAGAAATCGATAAAATCATAAAGAATACTTGGACTGTACATAACAAAATAAACAAAATTGACATTTTCCATGAGTCATATTGTAATTAGACATGTAGATTTGAACACTTGGGCTGGACTGTTTTACAGGAAAACACCAAATGCTTTTCTAATGTGGCAACTTCATTAGTATACCAAGGTGAAAAAGTCTGACCAAGGCAGCTTCAACTCAACAGTAAGCAGTGAAAATCACAAGATACATTCAAAAGTTTAAAATTTATTAATTAAAATAAAAGTTGCACAGAATATCAGTTGTAATAGAAAACACGGAGATATTCAGGTCTGACCAAAACAGGGCCTCAGACTTTATTAATATTTCTTGGTATGCAATTAGAAAACCTCCAGCGACAATACACCCATTTTATAAAGACAAAGTTTGACAGATTTGCAAGTAGCAGCACAAAGGAATTGGGATGTTGTGGAGCAGCACTGTAGAGGGAATGAGATCAAAATTCTTCTGCTTCCCTTGGCTGCTCAGGATCATTAATTATTTTATGAAAACTTTTTTTAGTGGTGATTGATGATTAAACAACCAATGAACATTCACTCACAAAGTTTGCCAGTCTTCTGTTCTGCACTGTGATGCCCAATTTGGACAGACAATAGGCCACTCAATTATATACGTAAGATGTCAAATCTTGAGGATGCTGGGAATCTGAAATAAAAACATAAATTAACTCATTCAGTCACAGAAACTAACAGTTTTGTTCTTCTAGAAACTGGGAACTAACACTTCCAAATTCCAAGCATTTAAAATCCGCCATTAATTCTAAATTTAGCTTGTTTACTGTGCCGCCTAACCTTGAAAGTAAACAGCTTGAGACCCGCAATTAACACCATCCAAATTTAAAACCAGCTTACGTGTGAATGTGAAACCTGATTAAAATTCCTATGTGTTTAACAAAACAAAATTTGAATTGTAATTTTGGTCAAAAATTTCAACTTGAATCTTATAATTTGCATTTACTTGTTTCAATTACTTCCTCCTTAATATAGACAATAATTTCCTTTATGAAATTTTCTTTAACTCAAAAGTGTTGAAACTTAGTAACTGAAAATCAAAATTTCACAATTATCCACACAAAATCTTTACAGCAAACGCATTCTTTAGAAGTTTCAAACTCAATCTTCCCCACATTCATTTAGTTTTAAGTTCACAAGAAACAAAACAAAATGTCTTAGGTTATAGGTGAATTTTCACACAAAAAAAATTAAGAAAAACTGTGTACATTTGCTAACTGAAATAAGTGCAGTTCTCACACCACATGGAGAGATATTGAATCTTCAAATGTTCACTTACACAACAATCAAAGTAACAAAGCTTGTAAAGAGAGCAACAGAATTTACAGTTTCCTTGCCTGAGTGCCATAATTCATGAGCCCTTTAAAATACGTCCCATCTCTGCATCTCATCAGGAGAACACAATTTATTTTTCTGTCCACTCACACTAATTTAAAGAAATGTTATAAGTAGCTTTACATACCACTTTCATGAGACTTCACAATTTGCAACTCCTCCTTTCCTCACAAGAGCTAAGCATTCCTATCAAACAATGTCTTCCATATTTGTGAAACTTGATTCAACATATTTGATTTTTGCACCAATCTTACCCCAGGCTTCAGTACTAATTTCTAAGATTAAATTATTGACTTTAATTATTATTGCAATTGACTTAGGTCTTGCAACCAGTTATACGTGAAAATGTATTTAGTTAATTATTAACTTTCTTATTAATTATTAAGTGAAATAGCTTTCATGAGATTGTTGGACTTTGGATACTAGTCCCTGAAACTGGATCTTGTTGTGCCTTTCTGATGTTCATATTAAATGAGTATCCCAGAATTATCTTAGAATCCTATCTTGAACACTGAGTCCATTTGCATCCAGGAATGACAATAAAAGAAAAATGTTTGTGTAACTTCTCCTGACCTTAGTGAAAAAAAACAAGTTTTTGCACTTGTTTTAACATTTGTTAAAGTATTTTAAAATGCCCTACCTACGACATCCTTCAGTGTTTACATGATAGTCTGACAAGCTAAATTTTATAACCTTGAATGTAAGCTTGGACAGAATGTGAGTGCGGAAAGAAAATATCAGACTTGTTAAACACAATGCTGTTATGGTTACTTAGAATTTTAAAACATAGCTATGAATAAGGTTTCCGCAAATGTCACATTGGAGGGCATTGTAGTTGGGAGGCAACAGCCTCCGGACTGTCAGTCCAGAGACACAGGGTGATGTTCTAGGGCTTTGAGTTCAAGCCTCTCCACAGCAGATGGTAGAATTTGAACTTAATAAAAAATTCTGGCATTAAGAGTCTAATGATGATCATAGCCTCTTCTGGAATATTGTGTCCAGTTCTGGCTACAGAAGGGATATTATTAAGCTGGCGGGCATTCAGGAGAGTTTTATCAGGGTGTTGCCGGGTATTGAAGGTCTGAGTTATAAAGAAAGGTTGGATAGGCTGGGACATTTTTCAATGGAGCATAGGTGGTTGAGAGGTGACCTTAGAAGTTTATATAGTAACGAGGGGTATAGGCAGGGTAAATGGCTGTTGCCTTTTCCCGAGGATGGGAGATTTCAAGTCTAGGGGACATATTTTTAAGGTCGGAGGAAAGAGATTTTAAAAAAATTCTTTACACAGAGGGTGATTTGCGTGTGGAATGAACTTCCTGAGGAAGTAGTGGATTTGGGTACAATTACAACATTTAAAAGGCATTTGGGTAAGTACATAAATAGGAAAGGTTTGGAGGGATATAAGCCAGGAGCAGGCAGGTGGGATCAGTTTAGTTTGGGATTATGTTCGGCGTGGACTGGTTGGACCGAAAGGTTTGTTACAGTGCTGTATGACTCTATGACTGAGGAACTGGTGCAGGGGACAAGGATTCACATTTCTGGATCATTGAAATCTCTTCTTGGCTAGAAGTGATCTGTATAAGAAATACAGATTGCACCTGAACTGGAAGGGGACCAATATAGTGGGGATAGGCATTGAGGGTTGGAGGGGTGGTGGGGAGTACAGGGTGGTGGTCTAGGGCTGGGGAGGGGGGAGGTGGTAATGGGAGGTGGTGGGGGGGGTGCGTGGTGGTGACAGGGTGGAGTGAGGAGTGTGGGGTGGGGAACGGGGTTTGGGTGGGTGGATGCGACTCGGAGACAGTGGGCAAAAAGATTAGTCTGAGACTTGTGCAGTTGAGAAAGGGAATGAGTCAAACAGTCTGGGCAGGCAGGAACAAAACAGAGTACAAGATAGGATTGTTAAATTAAATTGCATTTATTTCCATTCAAGAGGCCGAACAGGTAAGGCAGATGCACTCAGTGCATGGTTGGCAACATGGGACTGGGATATAATAGCACTTACAAAGATGTGGCTCAGGAATGGACAGGACAGGCAGCTTAATGTTCCACGGTATAGATGCTATAGGAAGGATAGGAAGGGGGCAAAGACTGGGGGGGGAGTGGCGTTTTTGATTAGAGATAACATTACAACTGTATTTAAGGAGGATATTCCTGGGAATATGTCCAGCGAAGTTATTTGGGTGGAACGGAGAAATAAGAAAGTGGTGATCGCCTTATTGGGATTGTACTATAGACTCCCCCAGTGGTCAGTGGGAAATTGAGAAACAAATTTGTATGGAGATCTTAGTTATCTATAAGAATAATAGGGTGGTAATGGTAGGGGATTTTAAGTTTCCAAACATAGACTGGGACTACCATAGTGTTAAGTGTTTGGATGGAGAGAAGTTTGTTAAGTGTATACAAGAAAATTTTCTGATTCAGTATGTGGATGTACCTACTAGAGAATGAGCAAAAGTTGACCTTCTATTGGGAAATAAGGCAGGATAGGTGACTGAGGTGTCAGTGGGGCAGCAAACATAAATCTATTAGTTTCAAATAGTGATGGAAAAGAATAGACCAGATCTAAAAGTTAAAGTTCTAAATTGGAGGAAGGCCTATTTTGATGGTATTAGACAAGAACTTTCAAAAGTTGATTGGGGGCAGATGTTCGCAGGTAAAGGGACAGCTGGAAAATGGGAAGCCTTCAAAAATGAGATAATGAAAGTCCAGAAACAGTATGTCCCTGTTAGGGTGAAGGGTAAGGCTGGTAGGTGTAGGGAATGCTGGATGAGTAGAGAAATTGAGGTTTTGGTCAAGAAAAAGAAGAAAGAATATGTCACATATAGACAGCAAGATTTGTGTGAATCCCTACATGAGTATAAAGGCAATAGGAGTATACTTAAGAGGGAAATCAGGAGGGTAAAAAGGGGGCATGAGATAGCTTTGGCAAATAGGGTTAAGGACAATCGAAAGGGATTCTACAAATTATTTGCCATTCCTTCCTTTGTCAATCCAGTATTCAGAGACCTATGAATATAAGTGAATTGACATATTTAATTAAATGTTGAGTGTGGGATTTGCTACCTGCCCAGGCTGGTTCCATAGGAGATGGGAAGCATGACAACTTGGTGCTCCAACTACCACCCAATAGCTCTGTCTTCAATAATCATGAAATGCTTCGAGAGGCTGGTCATGGCCCACATCAACTTCAGTCTCCTAACCTGCCTCAATCTCCTATAATTTGCCTAACAACAAAACAGATCCTCACTCATTCCTGGAACATCTAGACAACAAAGAGACCGACATCAGACCCTTGCTCATTGACTACAGCTCCGCCTTCAACACCGTTATCCCCTCCAGACTGATTTTAAAACTGTGTGACCTTGGTCTTGGCGCTGCCCTCTGCAACTGGATCCTCAGCTTTCTGACCCATAGGCCACAATCAGTGAGGAGAGATAACTGCACCTCCTCCACAATAACACTTAACACTGGAGCCTCCCCAAGGATGTCTACTCAGCCCCATACTGTACTCCCTGTATACCTATGACTGTGTTGCCAAATTCTGAAAAAATGCCATCTACTAGTTCGCTGATGACACCACAGTAGTGGGTGGGGCATTTAACAATGACAAATCAAAATCCAGAAGGGAGATATCTCGCTTGGTGACATGGTGCAATGAAAACAATCTGTCTCTCAACATCGGCAAAACTAAAGAACTGATCATTGACTTCAGAATGAAAGGAGGAGAACACACCCCATTCTACATTAATGGAACTGAACTTGAGAGAGTGAAGAGCATCAAGTTCCTCGGAGTGATGACAACTGACGATCTGTCCTGGATTTCCCATGTAAATGCAACAGTCAAGTAGGCACAACACTTCTTTGTCCTCAGGCGGTTCAGGAAATTTGGCATGTCCATAAGGTCCCTCACCAACTTCTACAGATACACCATTGAAAGCATACTGTCCGGGTGCGTAACAGCCTGGTATGGCAACTGCTCTGCCCAGGACTGTAAGAAATTACAGAAGGCGGTGTCCACGGCCCAGACCATCACGGAAGACAAACTTCCATCTATGGACTCTATTTACCCAGCTCTCTGCCGTGGAAAGGCAGTCAACATTGTCAAAGACCCATCGCAGCCTGGTAATGACCTCCTGCAACATCTTCCATCAGGCAGAAGATGCAGAAGCCTGAACACATGCATGAGCTGTTCAGGAAGAGATTCTTTCCGGCTGATATCAGTCTGTTGAATGGACTGTAGCCTCAAATATTGTAACCTGCAATGCTACCTGTATGCCTCTAAGTCTTTTTGATCTATACATCCTTTGTTTGCTGTGATCTGCCTGTACCACTCGTAAACAAAGCTTTTCACAGTATTTCGGGACACTTGACAATCAATCATTCAGTCAATCATTTAATGAAAGCAGTGAGGGGCCAGATGGGTTCCTGCTTGCTGCCTGCTTCTTCAGAATTATCATGGACCAGACAGCTTTGTGCTGTGAGAACATGATGAAACCAATATTCTGTTCTTAAAGGTAAGCTGATCTTTCTAAAGAAGAGCTATACTGAGTAATATTACTGGAATTTCCAAGGTGGAAAACGGAACAAGCGTAGTTTCTATGTTAACCAATGCATTGGACTATGGCAGCTCGGCCTATGGATTTTGTTTCTCCCACTCTTGACTGCTTTCATCAAGTCTAAACTCTTTTGGTTCTCTAGTTAGGACTTGCACTCTTAGAAGCAGTACTGTTTTACTAGGCTACTACTGTTCAGAGCCTCTTGCATCCATAATTTGTCCTTAAGTTTGTGACTATCTCACTCTTTGTGAAACTTTATGCTCTTAATTTATACTATAATGTGCATCATGTTGAATACAGTTCTTTAGCACAGTGTTTCTTTTCCAGTCCTCTTTGAGTATTGATCACAAGTGTCTCTTTTGTCTGAAGCTATCTGAGGAACATCATCTTCATTAATACATTCATATCCCATTATACAACAAATGGAGCACGGGAAAGGTTTCAGTGGATTGGATGTGGTACTGGCAGCATCAATAGTGGAGATGGGTAGGCAGAAAGAAGTCATGTTTCTGGAGGATAGCAAGAGACATTCAATGCTCCCCTTAGAAGGAATGTGAAGCATGTGGCCAGCAAGGTCAACTCTCAGACTCTGGCCCAAGGACATGGCAGCAGTACTGTAAAAAGTTTATTCTCCTCACATAGATGCTTAAAGTCAGTAAATACAATATATAATATTTCCTACCCACCGTACTGCAACTTCTGATGCTGCTCAATGTACCAGCCTCACCACTGACCAAACTCTCAGGGCTCAAGCCGAACAACAAAATTGTCTACCTCACTTTCACACACCTACAAGTGCTCCCAATCTGTTGCCATCACATTCCTCCATTTCTTCTCCATGACCTGTAAAGCACAACACACATCCCTCCATAATAGGTCAGATATTGTCAAGTTTTTTAATAATTGCATAATGCCCAGCACTACTTGTCACTCCTGAGATACTGAAGGAATCCATGTCCAAATGTATCAAGACCTGAACAACATTCAAGCTTGGTCTGATAACTGACAAGTAAATTCAAACCATACTTGTCACGCGATGAATATCTTGATATTCCTGAGACATGGAGATAGCACTGAACCTGTGAGGGGGAAGCATGGAATGGGAAAGTCCAAATTACAGTTGAAGCTCAAATCCAACACTTACCTATGACACTGATCAAGCATGTGGGAGAAGCGCAGAATGGCAAAGTACAAACAGCGACTAAGGTTCAAGACGTACACTTACCTAGGGCTCAGAGAGAGCATGGGACCTCTGTGTGCAGACTGGAAGGGTACAAATAATAACCAAAGTTCATGTCTAGACTTATTTGGGACTCTCAGACAGCAATGTACCTGTGTGGGGACAGCCCAGAGTGAGGTGTACAAATCATGGCCAAGCCTCAAGGTCTACCCATTATTCAGCTGATTACGAATGGCCCAGACTCATTCAGAAAAACTTGAAGTGATAATATAGAACATAAGGGAGTTAATTGCCCAGTAAGAAACTGTCATTACGGAGCATCCCTAAAGAGCTGTAAATTAGAAAACTGTATTATTAAGGAGTTAGCTGTGAAGCAACAGGGATAAGTGAAAGTCAGGGTTAATATAATAAAATAGTATAAGTAAGCCACAGGAGGAATAGGCTAGGAGACTAAAGTTAATGTAAGGGGAGTACCTTTAAGACTAAATAATTTAAGAAAGTAAGTAAGTAAGCAAGAGAGTAAATAAGGCTAAATAAGTTTAAGACTTGGCATCTCAGATTGGTCAAGTGGATTGTGCTACTTGAACTATGGGGGAAGTCAATGACTCTACCAGTGCCCTAAACTGGAAAACCGATTAGGGACTAGAGGAAGCACTGGTGACCACCAAGCAGTCCAAGGCTGATTGTGCAGGAGTCACCTGGGGTCCCATTCACAAATTGGTTTTCAATTTTGAAAACTAATAAGGGCACTGGTTCCTTAAGGGAGTGCAATCAGATCCTAACTTCTGCCATGGTACTGCGAGCTGCTCAATTGTTGGGAGGAAGAAGAAATGAGGAGCAATAGTGACAGGGGATTCATTAATTATAAAGCCATAAAGTCATACAGTCATACAGCATGGAAACAGACCCTTTGGTCCAACTAGTCCACTCCATCTATGTTCCCAAACTAAACTAGTCCCACCTGCCTGCACTTGGCACATACCCCTCCAAACCTTTCATATTCATATACTTATTCAAATGACTTTTATATGTTGTAACTATACCTGCATCCATCACTACCTCTGGCAGTTCATTCCTCACGTGAACCATTCTTGGTGTGAAAGTATTACCCCTCATGTCCTGTCTAAAACTTTCTCCTCTCACCTTAAAAATATGCCCACTACTTTTGAACTCCCCCACCCAAGGGAAAAGACCCTTGATATTCACTTTCTCTATGCCCCTCATGATTTTATAAACCTCCATAAGGTTACCCGTCAACCTCCTATGCTACAGTGAAAAATATCCCAGCCTATAGAAGCAATGGAGAGAATTGGTGAAGGCACAGTCGTGGATGTGATTTAAATGGACTTCAGTAAGATGTTCAACAAGGTTCCACATAGTAGATTGGTAAGCAAGGTTAGATTATATGGAATACAGGGAGAACTAGCCATTTGTATACAGAACTGTCTTGAAGGTAGGAGACAGAGGGTGGTGGTGGAGGGTTGCTTTTCAGACTGGATGCCTGTGACCAGCGGTGTGCCACAAGAATCGATGCTGGGTCCACTGCTTTTCATCATTTATAAATAAGTGATTTGGATGTGTAGGGTTAGTAAGTTTGTAGATGATAGGGTCTAGGCCCGAAACGTCAGCTTTCCTGCTCCTCTGATGCTGCTTGGCCTGCTGTGTTCATCCAGCTCTGCATCTTGTTATCTCAGATTCTCCAGCATCCGCAGTTCCTACTATCTCTAGCACAAATCAAGGTTTGTTTGAATAACAGAATGCAGAGGGTGGGTAATAAAGGATTATTTGCAGATTGGCAAAATGGATATTCTTAAGGGGTCATCAAATGAGGCCATATGGTTAGAATGTAGAAGTAAGAGATGGATGGTCACTCTGTTGGGACTGTATTATAGACACCCAAATAGCCAGTGGGTACAAGAGGAGCAGATGTGTAGCAAGATTGCAGATACCTGTAGGAGTAATAGAGTAGTATTGGTTGAAGATTTTGATTTCCCCTGTATTGACTGGGCCATCCAGAATGTAAAAGGCCTGGACAGGGTGGAATTTGTCAAAGGTGTCCAAGAAAGTTTCCTCAATCAATATGTAGAGGGCCCTACTTGGGAGGGTGCAATACTGAACCTCCTCTTAGGAAATGAGGTTGGGCAGGTGACTGAAGTGTCAGTCAGATAGCACTTTAGGTCCAGTGACCATAACTCTGTTAGTTTTAACATAGTTATGGAAAACGATAGGACAGGTCCACAGGTTAATGTGCTGAACTGGGGCAGGCCAATTTTGGCCATTAGGCAGACGTCGATTGGGTGAGTCTGTTTGAAGGAAAAGGAGTGACTGACAAGTGGGAGGCTTTTAAAAGCGTGATATCAAGTGTCCAGGAACAATATGTCCCTGTTAGGATGAAGGGAAAAGCTGGCAGGTTTAGGGATCCCTGGCTGATGGGAGATATTGAGGCTCTGGTCAGGAAAAAATAGAAGGCATACATTGGATTTAAGCTATTGGGTTCAAGTGAATCCCTCAATGACTATAAAAAGTGTAGGAGCACACTTAAGAGGGAAATCAGAAGAGCAAAAACAGGGTATGAGATGAATCTGGCAGATGAGGGTTAAAGATAATCCTAAAAGGTTCTATAGCTGTATTAAGAGTAAGAGGGTGACTAGAGAACAGGTCCCCTTAACGATCAACTTAGCTGTCTATGTATGGACCCCAAGGAAATGGGGGAGATTTTTAATGAATATTTCTCCTCCGTGTTTTTACTGAGGACAGAATCATGGATGTTAAGGAAATAAGGGAAACAAGTGGAGATGTTTTGGACTGTATACCAAATACCAGAGAGTAGGCATTAAGGTGGATATATCCCCCAGGCCTGATCAAGTCCATCCTTGGACGTTGTGGGAGGCTAGGGAAGAAATTGCAGCGGCCCTTTCAGAGGTTTTTGCTTCATCTTTAGCCACTGGTGAAGTTCCGGAAGACTGGAGGGCCCTAATGTTGTTTCATTGTTTAAGAAAGATAGCAAAGACAAGCCAGGCATTTACAGGCCAGTGAGCCTGACATCAGTAGAAGGCAAGTTATTGGAGAAGATACTGAGGGACAGGAACAACCAACATTTGGATTGTCAAGGTCTGATTATGGATAGTCAACATGGATTTGAGCACGGAAGTCATGTCTGACAAGTCTTGGAGAGTCTTTCAAAGAGGTAACCAAAAGGATAGATGAGAGTAGTGAGAGTAGGGAAGTGCATGTTGTCTGTGTGGACTTTAGTAAGGCCTTTGACAAGGTCCCACATGGCCGGCTACTCAGGAAGGTTAGGTTGCATGGGATGAAGGGAGAGCTACCCAATTGGATTCAAAATTTGCTCGATGGTAGGAATCAGAGAGTGATGGTTGAAGGTTGTTTCTCGGGCTGGAGGCCTGTGACTAGTGATGTGCCATGGGTCAGTGCTGGGACCTTAGTTATTATTTACATAAATGATTTGGATGTGAATGTACAAGGCATAATTAGTAAGTTTGCAGATGATAGAAATTTATGAGATATCATTGATAGCGAGGAAGCTTATCAAAAATTACAGAGGGATCTTGTTGGATGGGGAAGTGGGCTGAGGATTGGCAAATGCAGTTCAATACATATAATTGTGAGGTGTTGCACTCTGGAAAATCAAACCAAAGTAGAACAGTAAATGTTAAGGTCCTGAGGAGTTTTGTGGAACAGAGGGACCTAGGAGTACAAGTACATAGTTCGTTGAAAGTGGTGTCACAGGTGGACAGGGTGGTGAATAAGGCATTTTGCATGCTGGCCTTCATTGGTCAAGGCATTGAGTGTAGGGGTTGGGGCGTTATGTTACAGTTGTATAAGTCGTTGGTGAGGCTACACTTGGAGTATTGTGTACAGTTTTTGTCACCCTGTTTCAGGAAAGACCTTGTTAAACCGGAAAGTGTGCAAAGAAGATTTACAGGACTAGTAGGACTGAATTATTGGGAGAAATTGACCAGGATAGGCCTTTATTCCTTGGAAAGTAGGAGAATAAGGGGTGACCTTATTGAGGTGTATAAAATCATGAAGGTCATAGATAGGATGGATGCATATAGTCTTTTTCCCAGAGATGGGGAAATGTAAACTAGAGGGCCTAGGTTTAAGGTGAGAGGGGAAAGATTTAAGAAAGACCTGAGGGGCAACTTCTTCACACAGAGAGTGGTGTTTGTATGGAATGGGCTGTCAGGCACAATTGCACCATTTAAAAAGCATTTGGATAGGTACATAGATGGGAAGGGTTTAGAGGGATATGGACCAAATGTGGGCAATTGGAACTAGCTGAGTGGGCACCATGGTCAGCATGGACCAGTTTGTGCTGAAGAGCTTGTTTCCATGGTGTTTTTCTCTACGACTCTGTAATAAATGATGTGCCAAAATGGTTAGAGACAGCAGTTGTTTAAAACTAATGTTATTAACTTGAACAAAGACACCAAGTGTTTGATTACTGAGGTTGCTGATGATACATACATAGGTCAGAAAATAAGTTTTGAAGAGGAAGTAAGGGTATTTAAAGAGATATAGATGGGTTAAGTGAGTAGGCAAAAATTTGTCAGGTGGAACATAACGTTGAAACTATGAACTTGTTCACTTTGGCAGGAGAAATAGAAAAGCATCAAATTGTTTCAATTGAGATAGATTGCAGATCTCAGAGGTACAGAGGGATCAGGGAACTCTGGTATGTGAACCATGAAAAAATTAGTATGCTGGTACAGCAAGTGATGAAGGAGGCAAACAGGCCATTTTCATTTATTGTAGGGAGAATGGGACATAAAGTTATGGATGATTACCAAAAGTTGTATTCGGCATTGGAAAGGCCACATCTGGAGTACTGTCTTTAGATTGAATCCTTGTTTAGGAAAGGATATAAATATGTTCGAAGTTCAGTGAGCATTCACTCAACTGATACTTGAATGCTAGAGACTAGATTGTGCTGGCTAGGCCTGTATCCACTGGAGTTTAATAGAATGAGTAGTAGTCTAATTGAAACATCCAAGGTCCTGAGGGGGCTTGAAAGGGTGATTGCTGAAAGGATGTTTCCCCTCGAGAGAGACCCTGGTACAAGGGATTACAGTTTAAAATAAGTGGTCTCCCAATTAACATGGTGATGAGGAGGATTTTTTTTCTCTCAGAGGATTGTGGGTCTGTGGGACTCTCTTCCTTAGTGAGTGGTGGAGGTTGAATCATTGAATATTTTACAGTCAGACATGGATACTTCCTTGACTAACAATGGAGTTAAGGAGGTGAGGTGTTAGGCAAAAGTGTGGAGTTGAGATCACAATCAGGTCTGCCGTGAACCTATTGACCAGTGGAGCAGGTTAGATGGGCTGAATGCAAAACTCTTGCACCTAATTTGTAGGATTGTTTGTTCATATTTCCTAAAATTCTTTAATCCCAATGTAACTGGAAGCAATGACCACATCTAAAAAATTTCACTACATTACAAGCAGTTTATAGGTGAAAAGTTCAGTTCCTACAAATCAATAATATTAGAAATGTTCTCCAAGGTGGGATAACAATGCACCTTCAATAAACTAATTGCATGGTAGCTTCATGGTCATTTTAAAATTATTTTCTGTAATCCATAGTAAATTAAATAGTGCACAGACCATAACAGATCTTTAAGAGAAATAACAAACAATATTTTGGTTGACTGTCAATACATAAATGAATCAGGAGAATTTTTTTAAAAAAAATTACAGATTTAGATTTGAAAACTAACATTTCCAAGAGTCATTCTTGGAAATCATCTACTGATGCAATGTAGGTAGAGCTCAAAAATAAGATGGATGCAATCACTTTGCTAGGATTATACGATAGGCCCCCCAACAGCCACTGAGACATTGAGGAACAAATACGTAGGCAGATGATGGAAAGACGCAATAAAAACAGAGTTGTCATAGTGGCTGACTTTAATGTCCTCCACATTGATAGAGACTCCCTTACAGCAGGAGGCTTAGATGGGGCAGAACTTGTTAAGTACATCCAACAGGGTTTCTTGGAACAGTATGAGGATAATCTAACTAATCTAATCATACTGGACCTTGTACCAGCTAATGAGACTGACTAGGTGACTGACCTTTCAGTGGGAGAGCATTTTAGAAATAGTCATTTTAGAATAGTCAGGACCTTGTAGCAATGTACTAAATTGGGGGAGGGCAAATTATGTCACGGTTAGGCAGGAGCTAGGAAGTGTTAATTGGGAGGAGGTGTTATCAGGCAAGTCCACATTAGACATGTGGGAATTGTTTAAAGACCTGTTGATGAGAGTTCAGGAGGAAGGACAAGGATGGCAAGGTAAGGGACTCTTGGATATAGAAGGAGGTTATGAATTCAGTCAAAAGGGAAAAAAAGAAGCATATATAAGGTTTAGGAAGCTAAAATCGGACAGGGTCCATGAGGAACATAAAGAAAGCAGGAAAGAACTCAAGTAGGGAATTAGAAGAACAAGAAGCAGCCATGAAATGACCTTGGCAAGTAGGGTTAAAGAGAATCCCAAGGCATTTTATACATACATTAAAAACAAGAGGATAACAATGGAGAAGGTAGGATCACTCAGGAATAAAGGAAGGAACATGTGATTGGAGGCAGAGGATGTGGGTGAGATCCTAAATGAGTACTTTGAGTCAGTATTCAACCATGAGAAGGATATGGAGGAAAGTGAGATTTGTGTGGAGCATGTTAATATGCTAGGGCATTTTGAGATCTAAAAAGAAGTGGTGTTTTGGTCTCTTGAAGTGCATCAAGGCAGATAAGTCCCCAGGGCCCGAGGGCATCTACCCCAGGTTATTCAGAGAGGCAAGAGAGGAGATTGCTGGGGCCTTGACCAAGATCTTTGTATTCTCGCTAGCCACTGGAGAGGTCCCGGAGGATTGACGAGTAGTCAATGTTGTTCCTCTATTCAAGAAGAGAAGTAGGGATAATCCAGGAAACTATGAACTGGGTAGTCTCATTTTTGTAGTTGGGAAGCTATTGGAGAGAATTCTTATGAATAGGATTTATGCACATTTGAAAAAGGATGGCTTAATTAGGAACAGTCAGCATAGCTTTGTGCAAGGCTGGTTATGTCTTACTAACTTAATTAAATTTTTCGAGAAAGTGACAAAGATGATCGATGAGGGTAAAGCAGTAGATGTTGTTTGCATGGATTTTAGTAAGGCTTTTGGCAATGTCCCTCATTGTACGTCATGCAGAAAATTAATGATGACTTGGCCATATGGATTCAGATTCAACCCATCGATCACCAGTTCCGACATGTCACAGCAGAAAACCACAACAACCTCCTCAGAAAATAGACAAAGGACATGACCGATAGCGTACCCTCCATTGTCCAGTTCTTCCCCAGAGCGCAGAAACCACACAATGTTCTTGGCAGCCTTCAACGTGTCATCGATGATAACGAACATCTCACCACGATCATCCCTACGCCTCCACTTCTCGCCTTCAAACAACCACCAAAGCTTAAACAGACTACCATTCACAGCAACCTACTCAGCCTTCAGGACAACATCGACCATAACACCACAGAACTCTGGCACAGCAGCCTTTGCAAGACATGCCAAATTATCAACATGGATACTATCATCATACATGAGAACACCACCTACCATGTACATGGCAGATACTCATGTGACTCAGCCAATGTTGTCTACCTCATTTGCTGCAGGCAAGGATGCTGTGAGGCGTGGTTATTGGTGAGACCGTGCAGACACTACGACAACAGATGAATAGACACTGTGCAACAATCACCAGACAGGAATATTCCCTTCCAGTCGAGGAACACTTCAGTGGTCAAGGACGTTCAGCCTCTGATCTTCGGATAAGCATCCTCCAAGGGCAGCCTTCAAAATACACAACAACACAGAATCACCGAGCAGAAACTGATAGTCAAGTTCCTTACCCATGAAAATAACCTGATCAGTGATCTTGTGTTCATGTTGCATTACATGTAACCCCACTATTCTGTTTTGTATCTGTTAAATCTTTCTTACTGTCCTGTTTTGACACCATCACCTTGATAAATTGTTATGATCTCTCTACCTTAATTAGTTTGTACAGTTTTGGATAACTTGTTACTTTGGTTAGACCCTTGGCATGCGACTCTTATACTTATGTTATTCCAGCCATTTGGTTTGTCTCCAGTGCCACATTAGTTTTAATTTTTTGTAATTATCTCTGTCTCAATTAATCGGATTATAGGTCATCCCTTCACTTGCTATTCAGCTGTTGACATTTTACTCACACTGTCTGACACTTTTGATTACCTGCAGAGACTTATTATTCGGCCTGTTGACACTCCACTCCCCCCATTTGTATGATCTTTTGATCTCTCTGCCTATTAGCTGTGTGCCTGTGTGGTTCTCTTCACTTCAACTAACAAAGGAACAGCACTCTGAAAGCTTGTGATTTTACATAAACCTGTTGGACTATAACCTGATTGACTGATTTATTGTCATGTGTACCCAAATATAGTAAAAGGCTTTCTTTACGAGCAGTACAGGCAGATCATTGTAAGTAAAGGATGTACAGATCAAAAAGACCTAGACAGAGACATAGCGGTTAAATCACACAGGGAGATCAACGTTAGCAAGATCAGTCATGTCATGTGACTTCTGTCCTTGCCCATAGAAGGCATAGGGTAGAGGTGGAAGGTTGTTTTTCAGGCTGGATGTCCATGACTAGCGGTGTTCCACAGGGATCCGTACTGGGATCTCCGCTCTTTGTGATATATATAAATGACTTGGATGAAAATGTAGATGCGTGGCTTAGTAAGTTTGCAGACGATACAAAGATTAATGGAGTTGTAGATAGTGTAGACGGTTGTCGAAGGATACAGCAAGATATAGTGGGCAGAAAGACCAATCAGATACATTAGGGACATTTAAGCGACTCTTGGATAGGCACATGGATGATAGTAAAATGTAGGGTATGCAGGGTAGTTTGATCTTAGAGGAGGATAATAGGTTGGCACAATATCGTGGGCTTAAGGGCCTGTACTGTGCTGTACTGTTCTATGGTCGATGTTCTATATAGATCAGTTGCAGATATGGGTGAAGAAATGGCAGATGGTGTTTAATCCGTGTAAGTGTGAGGTGCTGCACTTTGGGAGATCGAATGTTAAGGAAAAGTACATGGTTAATGGCAAAACTCTGAACAGCATTGATGTATAGAAGGATCTTGGGGTTCAAATCCATAGCTCCCTGAAAGTGGCCACACAGGTAGCTAGGGTGGTAAAGGCATACTTGCCTTTATCGGTCGGAAAATGAAGTACAAGAGTCGGGATTTCATGTTGCAGTTGTAGAAGACTTTGGTTCGGCCACACATACAGTATTGTGTTCTGTTCTGGTTGCCACGTCATAGGAAGGATGTGGGGGCTTTGGAGAGGGTGCAGAAGAGGGTTAACAGGATGCTGCCTAGATTAGAGGGTATGAGCTATAAAGAGAGGCTAGAAAAATTTGGGTTGTTTTCTCTAGAGCAGTGGTGGTTGAGGAAAGACTTGATAGAAGTCTATAAATTTATGAGATGCATAGATAGGGTTGACGTTCTGAATCTTTTTCCTAGAGATGAAATGACCAAAAGTAGGGGGAATGCATTTAAGGTGAGAGGGGTCAACTTCAAAGGAGATGTGAGGGGCAAGTTTTTTTTACACACAGTAGTAGAAATGTGGAATGCGCCGCCGGGGTGGTGGTGGAGGCAGATATGATATGGGTGTTTAAGGGACTTTTAGATGAGTATATGAATATGCAAGGGATGGAGGGATAAGGATCAAGGCAGGCAGGAGGCATTAGTTTAATTTGGTTTAAGGGTCCATTCCTGTGCTGTACATTTCCATGCTCTATGTTCTATTTAATTCCAGTACATTATCCCTTATAAAAACATGTGTTGGAGTTCAAGACTCAATACAAAGAGTCTAGAATCAATTGGATTTGTCAATTAAACTGTGAAATGGCAGGAAGGTTGTGAATAATTGCATATGCAGAACTAATCCAGTAATGGCATTTTTGACAGTTACATTTGACACTTTTGACAGTTACATTTGACACTTTTGACAGTTAATGAGCTTATTCACTTTTTATGAAAGTTCATATGTAATTTAAAAAAATCCTAAAAGGCACTTTTCTTGTCCTGAAGGTCACCTGACCTCCCCAAAGATGTCCTGGGAATTTATCCAAATGGGTGCCATGCCTCTCCAAAAAGATACCCCTATCTCCCTGAAAAACACTTCTCAAAGTTTGACCTTTACCTCCCACATCTAATCTGCACATGTTGCAATTCGTACATCTGGGACACCAAAATTACACTGGCATCTACCTCTGTGAAATACACGTGCACAAAATGGAATCTATTCCATTCTGCTCCTCTGAAGATGGTGGGTGCCATGGTTGGGGCAAGGACTTTGAATTTTCAACTACCTCCATTGTTGTGAAAATTCAGGTGTAGGTGCAACAATTTCTTTAGAAAGTGAGTATCTCATTTAAGACGGAGATGAGAAGGAATTTATTTTCTGAGGTTTAATAGTCTTTGGAATTGTCTTTCCCATGGAACTGTGGAGGCTGGTGAAATTAATATATTCAAGGCTGAGGTAAACAGGTATTTGATTGACAAGGGAATCAAGTGTTATAGAGGACAGGCAGAAAAGTGACAGGAGCGCCTCAATCAGGTCAGCCAGCATCTTATTGAATGGTAGAGCAGGCTTGATAGGCCTAATGGCCTTTTCCTACTCCTATTTCATGTTCTATTGGCAAAAAAGAGTAAATATACAGTCTAACTCATGTTCTATTAACCTATTGGTTATCTTTTAAATGCAAAAAAGATTTCTGACCACCTCCCATCCAGGCAATTTAGTTGCACACAACCAATTAAGTGATGAAACATTCTCCTCAACACCCCTTTCATCCTCCTTCTTTAAATTTTTGTTCCATTTATTGATCTCTCTGGTAAAGAACATAAGTTCTTCTACCATTCTATCCAGTCCCCTCAGTGTTATAAACCTGAATTTAATCTCCCCTCAGTCTCTTCCATTCTAAAGAAAATACCTCCAGTGTATCCCATCTTTTCTTATATCTTAAATTCTCCATTCCTGCCAGCATCTTTGTAAATCTCCTTTATACTATCTATCATGTACATGCAGTGCAGTGAGCAGTACTATACCCAATAGTATAGATGTGCAGCCAAACTAATATTTTTCACAGTTCTGACTAAAACTCCCAGCTCTTACATGTTTCAGCTAAAATACAAAAAATTGGTATGCATTCTTAACCACCTTATCCAGTCTCATGATGTCTTCAGTATTTGGTGTGCTTGAAGGTCCTCTGTTTCACCATGCTTCTCAGTACCCTACCATTAACTCTATATTCCCTTCCCATTTCTTGCTGCCTCCACCCTCCCTTCTTCAAAATTTCTGATTGTATGTCAGGCTCACTGGATAGAAATTATACCCCACTATTCCTGGGATCATCTCAAATGTGAAAATATTTAGTCAAACTATTCAAAGTCCCCAATTTTCCTACTGATGAACTCTGGATAAAAGAAAACACTCAACAGGTGTCTGTGCTTAACAAGAAAACAATTGTCTCTTACTAAAAGTTGTCTTTAGCCAATGGCAATTAGGAGATATGAATTGATAACGTAACACTCTACAACTTTCCACGATTTGGTCACACCTTGGTGTCCTTTACTATTGCTATGTGGTAGTTCCTCAGGGGAGGGCTCTCTGTGCTGCAGTCCTCCCGCTTTCCAATGGGAATCTGACATGGAGGGTGGAGCATGAAGAAGTCCTGTGTAACTGCAGATTGTGGTGGTTCATGGATTCCCAGCCCAACGGTTTACGTTATAGTGCTGTGCAGTCTGTGGACCGTGCATGTATTAGTCTGGGTGGTTGCAATACATTTTTAGCTATTTGAAAAATCTTTTGTTGCACTTTTGGTTGCATCCATGGTTCTGATCTTTGAGCATGGGGCAAATCAGAGGACCTCCTCATGTGTCTGCTCCTGGGCCTGGTCAAGTTAGCTTTTGACAAGTCCAGGCAGTGAAGGATGTCATAATTGTCGATTGTCTGCCCCTCTTCTGTGGCTGCTATCATGTCCAGGTGTCCTCAGAGAGGGAGCATGTGGTATTCACTAATGGTCTTGATGCTTTAAGAGACGGGCGGGCACTACAGATGGAGTGCCTTATCTCCCTCTCCAACTCTATTGTGAATTAGCCTCATTCCTCTGTCCTTACCTCTTCCTCAGCTTTGCTGTCTGCATTGCCCTTGCTGGAGTAACTGGAAACATGGGGGATTTAATAAATGAAAAATGTTGGATAATAAATGAAAAATACCATGGGTTATTTGGTGTTGTGGAAAATGCTGTTTAGTTGTGTATGATAACATTTCTCGATATTGAAAACATACTCCAACTTTGCAGGACAATTTTACACGAAGACTAATGTGTTAGGACTCCACATTGGGGAATTGGTGGAATGCACTGTCAGGGTCATGCAAGGAGACGTATGTGCTCTGGGGGGTGGTTACCTAGCAACTAGGCAGTGCCCAGTGCCAACAGCATCCACCATGATCTATGTTCCCTGCCATCACTTTCCCTTTCCCTTTTTTAAGTTGCTGCATGTGCTGAGGCTGAATGTGGATGTGTGATGCAGGCATGTCCCCTGTTATCCACGACCAGCACGTCTCACAGTGTGGTAAAGCATGCTCACTCTCATCTGGAGTTTATGGCACCGATGGCTGTTCTGAGGTTTAAGAAAATCTTTCACTCCTTCTGTGCCCAATTGAAGTCCTTTCCATTAAGAGTAATAGACCTTGCTGCTGGTGACAAGTTGGTTGCCTGCCTGAGAAGATGAAGACAGATGCAGGAGAAGGACAACTGAGAGAAAGCCCAGGACCAGCAGCAGGCTTCCACAGAAGATGAGGAGCAATGAGCTCAGGAAGGGGTCGCATCCACAGAGCCCCTCAGGAAGCATGGGAAGCTCAGAAAGCCCAGAGCATTTTGGCCCTGACCTCATTTTTTGGGGTGAGTGAGGCACTGTGCTAATGCCAGCTCCATTTGTCCCCAGAAAAACAATTTTAGAATGGTGCTTGAAGCTGGATGTTGGACTAGGACCTGGGAACTGGTTATGCACTTCCTCTGCCGGTGGCTGTGAATGCCACTGTGGCACTAAACATTTATGCAACTGGCTCCTTCAGGAATTAATGAGTGACCTATGTGGGATATCTCAGTTGTGCACCTACAAATCATGTTGTGCAGCACTATTACCATTCTAAATGGAAAAGATTTTAAACAAATTTAGCAACTCAAGACTGGGCATCCACTGTGGGCCATCAACAACAGCAGAATTTTATTTCAGCACAATCTGCAACCTCATGGCCTGGCATATCCTCCAATCAACCATTACCATTAATCCAGGGGATCAACTCTGGTTCAATGGAGAGTGCAGTAGGACATGCCCCGAGCAACACCAGGCATATCTAAAATCGAGGTGTCAATCAGGTGAAGCTACCAAAAAGGACTACTTGTGTGCTGAACAGAATAAGCAGCAAGTGCTAGACAGAGCGAAACGATCCCACAACTAACAGATCAAATCTAAGCTCTGCAGTCCTGCCACGTCCAGTTGTGAATGGTGGTGGAAAATTAAACAACTCAGTGGTATCCACAAATATCCCCAACCTCAATGATGGAAGAGCCTAGCACATCAGTGCAAAAGATAAGCTTTAGCATTCACAGTAAGCTTCACCTGAAGTGCCGATGGTATTATCCATCTCAGTTTCCTCTACTGGTCTCCATCATTAAATACCAGTCTTCAGCCAATTCAATTAAGTCCATATGACATCAAGAAATGGTTTGAAGCACTGGATACTGCAAAGGCTATGGGCTGTGACAACATTCTGAAATATTTCTGTTCCAGCACTTGCTACTCCCCGAGCCAAGTACTTCCAGTACAGTTACAACATTGGCATCTACCCGACAATGTGAAATATATTGCCCAGGTTTGTCCTTTATCTAAAAAGCAGGAAAAATTCAACTCAGCCAATTACTGCCCCGTCAGTCAACTCTTGATTATTGGTAAAGTGATGGAAGATGTCACCAACAGTGATATCAAGCAGCACCTGCTCAGTGATGTCCAATTTGGGTTCCACCAGGCCTATTCAATTTCTAACCACGTTACGACTATTGATCAAACATGGGCAAATAAAGCTAAATTCCACAACTGAGGTGAGAGAAACAGCCCTTGATATCAAGGTCACATTTGACTGAATGTGGCATCAAGGAGCCCTAGCAACAGTGGAATCAATAGTTCAGGGAGCAGACTCTTCATTATTTGGAGTCTTACCTTGCAGAAAGGAAGATGGTTGTGTTTGTTGCAAGTATGTCATCTCAGCTCCAAAACATCTTTGCAGGAACTCCTCCGAGTTGTGTCCTAGGCCCAACAATCTTCAGAGCCAAAGACTTTTTCCCAGGATGGAAATGACTATCACAAGGGAGTATAATTTTAAAGTGATTGGAGGAAGGTAGAGGGGAGATGTCAGAGGTAGGTTCTTTACACAGAGAGTGGTGGGTGTGTGGAATGCGCTGCTGGCAGTGGTAGTGGAGTCAGATACATCAGGGACAATTAAGCGACTCTTGGATAGGCACATGGAGGATAGTAAAATGTAGGGTATACAGGGTAGATTGATCTTAGTCGGATAATAAGTCGGCACAACATCATGGGCCAAAGGGCCTGTACTGTGCTGTACTGTTCTATGTTCTATGTTCTATGACTTTCCCTTCATCATAACGTCAGATATAGGAACATTCACTCATGATTTCACTCATGATGTTCAGCACCATCCATGATTCCTCAGATACTGAAGCGGTCCATGGTCAAATGCAAGAATGTCTGGCCAATATCCAGGTCTACGTTGACAATTGGAAAGTAGCATTCATGCCAAATAAATGAACATTGACATGACAATGTTTAAATAATTGCACAGAGGCTGGTATCCTGTCACCAGTTCACCCTTTATTTACCTTTGAACAGTACACTGGCTGTGGCCAGCCAGCTTGGAGTCAGTCCCCTGAACTGAAGAGATTCCAGAATTGGTCAGCCAGGGCTTTCCTGATTGGCCCAGGTTAACAACCTCAATCAAGAATCTCGTAGTCAACAAGATCCACCTGGTTCCAATCACTACAGATGTCATCACTAACATCACAGAAGTTAACAGCAACAATTTTAAAAGAAATGAATGCTAGCCAAAAACGAGTCATAATTTGTGAAACTTGCAGGTGTTCTGTGAGAGGTGGAGACCATTGATTTATCATCTGTCATGTAAGTATTACAATAGACTCTATTGAATGCAATAGTAAGTTTCATGGTTAATGTAGGTTGAGGATTGATGGGGCCCTTTTTGATGTCATGAATTGCTCACTCACTCAGAGCTACACCAAGTTGTTTGACATTGAAGCTAAATGAATGGTGGAGACTAGGCGCTCATAATTGGGGTGCTGCATTTCTCTGTGTGGAGGAGTACATGCAGTGCTCATCTGCAGAGCAAGTCACCACTAGCTGTTGCCTGATCCATTAACCTGTTTTGCTCCTTCTTAACATAAGTTGTTGTCAGCAAGGGTCATGTGCTCAGCTGTTGGTGAAATGTTGATTGCTGCGGCTACCTTCATAAGTTACGTTTCATCATCATCATAGAATCCCCACAGTGTAGAAGCAGGCCATTTGCCTCCTAGTCCACACTGACCATCCAAAGAGCACCCCAGCCAGACCCACCCCCTACCCTAGCCCTGTAACCCTGCATTTCCCATGGCTAATCCACCAAGTCTGCACATCCCTGGACACTGTGGACAATTTAGCATGGCCAATCTATCTAACTCGCACAGCTTTGGACTGTGGGAGGAAACCAGAACACCCGGGGGAAACCCACACAGACACAGGGAGATTGTGCAAACTCTACACAGACAGTTGCCCAAGGGTGGAATCGAACCCAGGTCCCTGGCACTGTGAGGCAGCAGTGCTAACCACTGAGCCACTGTGCTGCACCATGTGCCACACAAATCACAGGCAATGACCATCTTCGATGAGAGGTGATCAAATCTGTCCCTTTATATTCAATGGTGTTACCATCACCAAAACCTCCACTATCAATATGCTGGGGAGTACCATTGACCAGAAACTCAACTGGACTCACCTTATAAATCCAATGACTACAAAATCAGGTCAGAGGCTAGGAATATGCGGCAATTAACTCACCTCATAACTCCCCAAAACCTGTCCAGCATATAAAAAGCACAATTCTGGAGTTTAATGGAATACTCCCAACTTGCTTAGATGCATAGAGCTCCAACAGCACTCAAGAAGCTTGATACCATCCAGAACAAAGGAGCCACTTGATTAGCACCACATCCATAAGCATCAATTCCTATCACCAATGTTCATTAGCAGCAATGCATACTTTCTACAAAATGCACTGGAGAAATTTGTCATTTCCATCCAGAAGGACAACGGCAGTCAATACTTGAGAACACCACCACCAGCAAGATCCCTTCCAAGTCCTGCACCATCTTAACTTGGAAATATTTTGCTTTCCTTCACTGTCACTGGGTCAAAATCCTCCCTTACAGCATTTTGGGTCTACCTACATCACATGGTCTGCAGTGGTTCAAGAAGACAGCTCACTACAACGTTCTCAAGGGCAACTAGCGACGGGCAATAAATGTTGGCTAGCTAGCGATTACCACGTCTCACAAGAGTATTAACAAGAAAAGAAGGGGATGATCGATACAAGACACCAGGACTGACAACAAACCCAGGAACAGCTGCAGACAGTCATGGAGCCCAAGGAGCATCCAGCTCAGGCAGAAGTCATGGGTACAGGGCCCCTCAAGCTGTCCAGAGTCCACAGGAGGACCAGAGATTTTCTTACTCATTTCTTGAGTCTGAGCGAGGTATAATGCTAACGTAGGCTGCGTATGTCCCAGGGTGCTGTGATGGAACTGCGCTGGATTCTCGACCTGAGGGCTGCAGGAGTGGAAGGCCACCCTTTCCTGCTGACTGTGACGGTGACAGCCACTTTGAGATTCTGTGCAACTTTCTCTTTCCAGGGAACAACGGATTATATATGTGGGATCTATCAGTCATGCAACTGCACATAGTTGGCTTTGCTTATTGTCCCTCACAGGAGTACGTGCCGTCAGCCTAGTCAGTGTTTAACCACCAGACTACACAGTTTGGGATAGTTGGAACTGTCGATGCTGGAGAATCTGACATAACAAGGTGTAGAGCTGGATGAACACTGCAGGCCAAGCAGCATCAGAGGAGCAGGAAGGCTGACATTTCGGGCCGAGACCCTTCTTCAGAAATGGGGGAGGGGAAGAGGGAGGACGAGCTGGGCTGGTTTTGGGATGCGGTAGGGGGAGGGGAGATTTTGAAGCTTGTGAAGTCCACATTGATACCATTGGGCTGCAGGGTTCCCAAGCGGAATATGAGTTGCTGTTCCTGCACCCTTCGGGTGGCATCGTTGTGGCACTGTAGGAGGCCCAGGATGGACATGTCGTCTGAGGAATGGGAGGAGCAGTTGAAATGGTTCACGACTGGGAGGTGCAGTTGTTTAGTGCGAACCGAGCGTTCTGCAAAGCGGTCCCCAAGCCTCTGCTTGGTTTCCCCGATGTAGAGGATTGGGTACCTGGCGGATTCAGCCTGCAGCTTGCTCTGAATAACCTCCATGGTGGAAGCTGGGCCAGAACATCTCAGGGTATGCTTTGTGGGTAACAGCTGCTTGCACCCCACATCTACATGCATTGGCACCTGATGTGTGCCAGCCTCTAGGAACTGTACTGGCACATTTCCAATGCATTCACAGGGTGCTTTTGTACTTCAATACTGCATTGCAATTTGCTCCTGCAACTATTTTTACAATCCTGGAGCAAGGATACTTTGTGTTGAGGAATATACATCCAGTTCATGGTTTGGACATGGCTGTATCTGAGGCCTATTTGCTTGATGTCATTATGCTCACTCTGAGCCTACTGTATGTTCAAAGCATTCATTGCCTGCTTTGCCTTCCTGCGATTTTTCTTCCTTAGCCAGAGATATAAGGCTCATATTACAGCTGTCTTCCTGTGCTATTTAGCACTGACTCAAAGTGAGGAAGTTTGTCATAGTTGTCAGCAGGCCTCAGTCAATTCAAGGGGGATAGACTTAACTCATGGGATCTTGGCACAGCTCTGACACCAGTCCAGGGTCACCTTGGGACTGACAAGAGTCAGGATTCTGTCCTTGTTAAAGGTGAGGCCAAATGTCAGGCAGCTCACCACCCATCTTGGCTCTTTCTCCCCTACTGTGTTCTGTTTTCGTTCTGGGATACTAGAGAGACAGGTTTTACAGGAGATGAAAATGGATGGCACAGTGGTTATTTTTGGTACGGGGTGGTGTTCCAAGCAAGTAAATAGGCAGTGCAGGTTAGTAAGTGAGGAAATGTGTTGTAGACAATGGTAAGAGTGGTAGAGATGTGGCTTGGTAGGAGTTGGGTACAGTAACAGAGATAGAATAAATATGAGCTATCAGAGAGATGGTGGCACTTAAGCTGTTGGAATGGAGAAGAACATTGACCTGCTTTTTACAGTGCTGTGCATTCCCACAGGCAGTTGATACTCCCTTAACTGGGATGGCAACCTCAGAGAAGCAAGCAAATTCTGGTGTTTGGGTCTCTACTGCTGGTCCTGCATCAGCTCCACCCCATCCAGCAGACCTCCAGGATCCTATCCACATGGTGGGGTGCCAAATTGTCCCTGTCTTTCTTGTGTGTTGCAAATGACAGGAACAGTGCAGGACTGTTCCAGACCAACAGTGCTTGGCCAGGTGTACAATAGACTATTAAAAATACAAGGGTGCTTGTCTCTCAATGGCTATCCACTGACTACTAGTTTTCTTTAATGGCATATGGTAAGATCTGGCAGAAACTAGACGTAAGAGATGCCATAGGGCATGGTAGGTAAATAATGTAGCATGTTTGATAAGATAGGGTGAGGAAACATTCATAGCGGACTACTTTTCAAAAACTTGAGGCAACGTTGATTTAGCCAAAACAAGTAAGGTTCAGTCCGTAGATTTTTAACTTCAATTAAGATAACGTCCCAGTTGAAATATCACAATGGATGTAACTGGAAAATTAGAATTGCTAAATGCCAGAAGTATATTGCTATAGGCTTTCCTCATTACTGTGTGAGGGTTCCACTTAAACATGCTACTTAATAGGGTGATATTTTTGGCCACCGATAAATTGTAGGTCTTTTTTTCACTGTATTAAAGCATAAACACATATTGAGCAATTTCAATTTTTATGACAGTTCAGCAAGGCTTAATCACAGAATTTAGAATGAAATGCATACACGATATAGGCAAACTTTGTTTAAATTATACTATACTCAAAGTCAAAAGTTTTTTTTTAATTTCCGAAGGATCTCCCATGCACTTCTCTCCTTTTCTTTCTCCGAGACATCTTTTTTCTCATCCCAACCAACAGTTAACACTGACCTGGATGCAAAGATATTCTTTTTTGTTGTTGCTGATTTCTTGGTTTTGGCAAGTTGTTGTTTGAATCTGCTAGTCCCATCCTGACTTCACATACATGTTCTCTTGTAATTGGTGATACAGTCGTACCCATTGGAGTTTCAGGGTCTTATGGTTTCAATCTTCTATTCTAGACTTAACACCATCTGTTCCTGTTTCAACATTTTTTTTTAATCAGTCCAACCTGCTGGTTCAGGACTTCTTTAAGAACAAATCAACATATTCTGTACCCAAAGTGGTTTTAATCAGCTATTTAGTTATTTGATGTTATGCAGGCCTGTTAAACTTTGTGTTCTGATCTTAAACTTTCCCTACATTAATTTACCACATTATATCCCTGGATTCTTTGTTTCTCTGCCTTGTATCAAAGTTTCTGCTGGATACATCAAAGTTAAAGGAATATTACTGAATTTACAATGGATACCTCTTATTCAACATTATTAGGTACAAAATAGTTTGGTATCCCTAGTTGCACCAACAAACTGTCGTTCAATATTTCCTATCAGTTATGTTATTTAATTTATTTCTGCAGTCATCTTATCTGCACTATGCAATTGCTTGAATTTAAAAAAATCTCAGGCATTCAGTCGTGATGTCTTCTCTTTATTTCATAACCCAACAAGAATTATTAGTTTTTTTCCTGTATTCTGTGGATTTTTATTGGTAATTTCTGTTAAACACAATAAAAGCAGATTACAAGACTTAGGCTTTTCCCCAGACATTTTTCTTAGAATCGATGAAAATATTGGAAATTCTATTGTTTTCATACTTTATAAAGATAGAATTGTGCAGCTCTTGTTTTCCATGGAACTGATCTACACTACCACTTAAGTTTGAAAAACATCCTAACTTCTAAGCTAACTTCTCAAGCTCAGTGTGCTATACTATAGCTGTTCTTTTGGTTTTTGTATGGAAGTTATTCAAGAGGTTAATTAAATAGTATATTCTAGTGCTCCTGTATCTCTGTTTCAACATGAAATAAGACTAGTCATTAAATAGATTCTGAGACTTATGATGAACACACCACTTTAATTTTGTTAATACATTTAGATCATAGAAGTAAATAGAAAATCTCCTTAAGAACTGAATGTTCTTGGCAGCTATCAAAATATAGTTATTTTCCATTATGTGGTATAGTTTTGCAGAAATGATAAGCTATTCATTTTTAAATTTTCAGTCAGAATTTATCAGAGCACAAAAATTTCCTTAGAACTTTGAATAGCTGTTGAAAATCTCTGCTGTTGATAAGGAGTGGGAGAAATGCTCTTCCTATGTATTGGTATGAATCTCAGTGATGGCCTCTGACACATCTATCACATGTATCACATCTGCACATGTTTTCAATTTTTGTCTGCCTATCTTTCCTTTTTACACTTTCTTTATTAAACTATGAAGACTCCCAATTCATACTCAAATGCTAAAGCTACATATTCCACACATTCTTATCTCAGGATATTCCAATAGAGTCCTGTAGATGCACACAATAATTACATTTTTCTTTAAGACTTGTTTAACAGTGGTAAATAATGTCTGTTGTATGTATTGCAGTTTCGATTTCAGATATATTCAGAGTTGGAGATCAAAGTTGAATTTAGAGGTCTTTAAATTCAAATTTATTTCTGTGTTTTATTGAAAAATGATGTACAGCTATGGTAAGACTGTCCCTTGCTACCCAACAGCTTTCTCTGATTGAGCACTTCTGATTAAAAATACACAAGACAGAATCTCCTTTGCCCGCCTGTAGCATTTGGAAGGCTGGGTGTGGGTACATACTTGGATGGGTGGCCAAATGTCAATTTTCTGATGGTGGGTTAATCTTTTGGTGTTAAGTTCCCAGAACTTTACAGGAGTGTTCACTTTCTCAACTGCAATTGGCAGGAATTTGTTTTCTGTTCAATGGCATGCCATGAATACTCATTAACACACCAGTCCACTGGAATTATGTTCACAGATGCAACAATGTTACCCAAAAATGAAAAATATGTCTGTTCAAAGCCCAGGCTACATATACAAGGTCTGCTGCTTCCTGCAATCTTTGATGAACAAAATCTTCTTCACTCACTCAAATCCCTCAGGAAAAAAAAGTTGTTTATTTGTGCAAACGCTTATAGTGTTGGTGTTGAAGCCTCTCTATGTTCATCAGTGCATCAGTACTCTGAATCCTACACTGTCAGCCATCTTGACCTTAATGTGCTATTAAGACTGAACTTCCCATGGTACTTAATTCATCAGAAGTCTTATAAATAAGATTCAAAAGTTGGCATTGACTATAACAAGATGCCAAATGCAAAGCATCTTATTCTGTTATTTCTTCACAGTTCAGTAACTCTATTGCCAGATGTTGGAACCAGTGAATCAATTAGCTGTCTTAGCACTGATAAGTCTAAGAAGTTGAAGAAAGAGGAGAAAAATAAGCAAACATCGATAACAGCAGAATCAGAAACGTGAGCCTCAGGAGACTACAGCTGAGAAAACAGAGCATTAAAGGAGGAGTCAGGGTCTTCAGCAAAGTTGAATTGGGATACAGGACTCTATTGGAATATTCTGAGATAAGAAATGTTCAGATTTAAAATATTTAGCACTAGCATTTGAGTATGAATTGGGAGGCTTCACGGTTTGATAACCACGTGGAAGGGTGCACAGAAAGTGATCCAGCTACTTCAAGATAATTGAAGGACAGTGCTGGAAACATCTCTATGTGATTAGAAAAGTCATCACCAAACCTGCCATCTCATGCAGTCAGATCGGTAACTGCTGAGCTTATGATGAGGAATTATGTCTGTCAGGCTGAATGTTACAGCTGCATTAACCATCCTTGCCACCCACTTCTTTGAACTGTCAACTGGCCACTTCCATGGAATCTCACAATGTATTTGGGAGCCCTTTACAAGAAAGCAATTCAGGCTGTCCAGTTCATCATGGACTCAGAGAGTCAAGGTGCCCAAAATATTGGATTTCCCTGGATTTCCCTCAGCTACAAGAGAAATGAATGCACACATGTGGTGCTTGGAGCGCCTTGCCAGCATCCAGCCAGAATCCTGAACATGAAGGGTTTTTACTCCCTAACTGTCTAGTTTGCCTGTTGCCATAAGCAAAAATTTCTGCAGAGGTGTGTGTGTTTGCTGTCCAGGAAAATGATACACACTTACATTTTGCACAAATCCCAGGTTCCTCGAATGATTCCCCCAACTACCCACACAGCCTTTCCCCAACACCACCACCACCAGCATTATCACCAGCACTGACCCATTGGTGACAAGGAGTGCCTCCAGAAGGCCTGGCTAGTGAACCCAGTGTGCAACCCTCAGACTCATGTGAAACACTACAGTGCACTGCATGCATCCACGAGGGTCATCATTGATCAGGCAGTTGCTCTTCTGAAGATGCATTTCCAATGCATTGACGGCATAGGAGAAGCACTGCATTACTCAGTATATAGAGTCTGCAGAACAATGATTGTTTGCACAACTTAGCTCGACTATGCTTTGCACCATTTCCAGATGTACTATTAATCTCCAATTTTGTTGCTGGCCAAAGAGTTAGGATAGCGCTCCAGGGTTTGGATAATAGTATCCAGGGAAGGAGAAAATCTGATAATGGGAACCATTAATGGGTGGCTCAGTTACTCAGTGCTTAGCACTGCTGCCTCACAGAACCAGGGACCTGGTTCAATTCCACATTCGTGTGATGGTCTGTGTGTTTACATATTCTCCCCATGTCTGCTGGGGTTTCCTGCAGGTGCTCTGGTTTACTCTCACAGTCAAAAGATGTGCAGGTTAGATGGATTGACCACGCTGAAATTGTCCATGTGCAGACTAGATGGATTAACCATGGGAGATGTAGGGTTACAGGTGTAGGGTAGGGGGGTAGGACTGTGCAGTTTGATCTTTGGAGGGTTTTTGCGGACCTGACAGGCCAAATGGCCTGCTTCCACACTGTAGGAATTCTATGATTCTGTGATTTGAAGTGGGTGAGAATGGATTTGTTTTGCACAAAGCAGCCCATGTGATAACAAGGCCTGGAATGTAGGTGTAGATGAATGACATAGAAAAAGATGTTCAGGTTTTAAAAATATTGAATTCGTTATTGAGTCCTGAAGGTTGCAGGGTCCCCAATTGGAAAATGAGGTACTGTTCTTTCAGCTTGCACTGAGCCTTGCAGCAGGCCTAAGATGGAAATGTTGGCCAGGGAACGTGGTAGCGTGTTGAAGCAGAAGGTAACTGGAAGCTCGGGGTCATTTTTGTGGACAGAATGTAGATGTTTCACAAAGCCTGCAGTTTGACTCTTCAGTGTAAATGAGGACCATATTGTGAGCAGTGAATGCTGTAGAAGGTCTCAGCAGGAGCCAGAACCTCCTGTATGCCCGCCAAACAATTGGCTTTTTACCTGTACACGCATCTATAAGAGCTTTAAAGAATGCAATCACATGAAGAAATCTGACCATTTCTGAAACGGAAGGGTCTCCTGCTTTTTGAGGTCACTATTACACTTCACCTTAGAATAAAAAATCCCACCCACAGAATAATTTAGATTGGAACTTACATTCATCTATTAGACTGGAAGTTAACTTGAGCACATCAAATACATTAACTAGCTGGGGAGCTGAAATACATTCCCCTATTTAAAAAAAAGCAATAAGGGTGGTTATGTGGCATTAAATAGTGAATTCATATGCATCAAGCTGACTTGACCTCAAGGGAATGTAAAAACATCAAGCATACCAGTCAAGCTGAGGTACTGTCTCCCTTTTCCCAGACAAACTAGTGGAATCAAGAAGGCAGCCACATGGCTATTAAATCTATAAAGAAGTTGAAAAATTTGTACGAACATGACTGGGAAAAGTGGCTTGCAGTCAGCAACATAATGAAGCAGACTGGAAAAAGTGGTGTGATGTCAGTTGAAAAAGACAGGAAAATCAATAATATGGTATAGAGTTAGATGAACACAGCAGGCCAGGCAGCATCATAGGAGCAGGAAAGCTGACATTTCGGGTCTGGACCCTTCTTCAGAAAATTCAGACCCTTCTTCAGACCCGAAACGTCAGCTTTTCTGCTCCTCTGATGCTGCCTGTCCTGCTGTGTTCATCCAGCTCTACACCTTTTTAGCTCAGACTCCAGCATCGGCAGTTCCTACTATCTCTAACCCCCAGGAAAGTCAATAAGTTGTTGACTGGTATTGGATTGGAAAGGTTTGAAAGCTGGAAAATCAAACCAAACATTGGGCCCGACACAAATGCTTGCTTATCAGGAGTGAGTGTCTGTTAATTGCTTGAAGCCTGTTCTATTCTCAGATCTTAATATAATATTCACATTGAAGGTAAAGTTACTGCAATACATAAAAAACCCAATAAGTCAATGAAATAACTAAATAATTAATTGACAACTTGTTAAGAATGTCTGTATAAGTGATGCTTGAATATTTGAAGTTTGACAAGCTTCGGCTCACATTTATGAACTGAAGACTGAACTACAGAGACAGTTGTGCATCAGCAAAGGAGCAAGTTACCTAGATTGTTTGTATCAGGAGGCAGTCACAGCTCTTGTAGAACATAGATCAGCACAGGAATAGGCCCTTTGCCCCACCATATATACACAAAGCAGATTAACTACTGGTACAAATTGAGATAAAGGAGTATGATTAATTTAGTGGTCATAACTGAGAGATAGCTGCAAAAAGACCTAGACTGGGACCTGAATATTGAAAAACATTTAGAAAAGACAGGAGATAGCAGTATGACAGGAGATGTGGTATACTGTATCCGCTGTTCCAGATGTGGCCTCCTCTACATCGGGGAAACCAAGCGGAGGCTTGGGGACCACTTTGGGAAACATCTACGCTCGGTTCGCAACAAACAACTGCACCTCCCAGTCGCGAACCATTTCAACTCCCCCTCCCACTCCTTAGACGACATGTCCATCCTGGGCCTCCTGCAGTGCCACAATGATGCCACCCGAAGGTTACAGGAACAGCAGCTCATATTCCGCTTGGGAACCCTGCAGACCAATGGTATCAATGTGGATTTCACAAGCTTCAAAATCTCCCCTCCCCCTACTGCATCCCAAAACCAGCCCAGCTCGTCCCCGCCTCCCTAACCTGTCCTTCCTCCCACCTATCCCCTCCTCCCACCTCAAGCCCCACCCCCATCTCCTACCTACTAGCCCCATCCCGCCCCCTTGACCTTTCCGTCCTCCCTGGACTGACCTATCCCCTCCCTAACTCTCCACCTACACTCACCTTTACTGGCTCCACCCCCGCCTCTTTGATCTGTCTGTCCCCTCTCCATCTATCTTCTCCTTTATCCATCTTCTATCCACCTCGCCCTCTCTCTCTATTTATTTCAGAATCCTCTTCCCCTCCCCCATTTCTGAAGAAGGGTCTAGGCCTGAAACATCAGCTTTCCTGCTCCTCTGATGCTGCTGGGCCTGCTGTGTTCATCCAGCTCTACACCTTGTTATTTTAGAAAAGACAGGAAGCTAGAAAGGATGGAGGAATGGCTCTGTTAATTAAAGATGATATTAATTCAGTAGAAGGGGATTGCCTAAATTCAGGAGGCCATGATCTAGAAGCAGTCAATGATGAAGAATGATACGGCAAGAGGTCACTTGTGGCAATTGTGTACAGGCCTCCTAATAGTAACCACATTGTAAGAAATAATGCAAGCTTGTCTAAAGTGGACAGCAATTATCATGGGGGATTTTAGATATTTCAGATATTTTACATACATATTGATGGAAAAGTCAAAAAAGAAAAAGGCAGTCTAGATAAAGAATTCATCGTGTGTTTTCGGGAAAATTTCTTAGACTAGCATGTTATCAGGCCAACCAGAGAGCAGGCCATACTAGACCTGGTTTTGACCGATGAGATAGGTAAAATTATTGACCTCCTCGTGAAAGTCCCTCTGGGTAGCTGCAACCATAATATAATTGAATTTCATATGCAATTTAAGGGAGAGAAGTGAGAGTCCAAGACTACTATTCTGAGTTTAAGAAAAGGCAACTATGAGGGCATGAAAGAAGAACTAGCAAAAATGAACTGGCAATTTAGGTTAAGGGATAGATCAATAGAGATGCAATGCCAAACCTTTAAGGAAATATTCCAGAAAGAACAGAATAGACATATTCCAACAAGTAAAAAAAAATTCTTCGAAATAGCCCCACCATCCACAGTTAACTAAGAAAGTCAAAGATAATCTAAAACTCAAAGAAAAGACGTATAATGATGCAAAGATAGGTTGCAAATCAGAAGATTGGACTGAATATAAGCAGCAAAGAATGACTGAAAAATTATTAAGGAAAGAAAAATTAGAGTAAGTGAGAATATAAAAACAGATATGAAAAGTTTCTTCAGTTATTTAAAAGAAGAGTTAACAAAGTGAGTTAGGTCCTATAGAAAATGAGTCTAAAGAATAGGTAGTAGAGAACAAAGAGATAGCAGATGAATTGAACAGATATTTTGCCTTGCTCTTTACTAAAGAAGACACAAATAACATCTTGAAAATAGTTGGAAATCAGGAATCGAAAAGAAGCAGTGAGCTCAAGAAAATGACAACTACTTGGAATGTAGTACTGGGTGAATTATTGGAACTATGAGTTGATAAGCTTCATGTCCTGATGGATATCATCCTAAAGTCTTAAAAGAAGTAGCTGGTTAGATAGTTGATACTTTGCTTATAATTTTACAGATCTCATTATATTTGGGGAAGGTTCCTTTAGATTGTAAATTAGGTAATGTATTTAAAAAATGCATTATTTAAAAAGGGAGGGAGGCAGAAAGCAGGAAACTACAGGCCAGTTAGTTTAACATCTGTCATACGAAAAATGTTAAGGACATTATAACAGGGTATTTGGAAATGTTCAAGCTAATCAGGCAGAGCCTGCATAGTTTTGTCAAGGGGAAATCATGTTTGACTAATTTATTGGAGCTCTTTCAAGAAGTAACTTCTGCCGTAGCTAAAGGGAAACAAGTGGATGTTTAGAGTTTGAGAAGGCATTTGATAAGGTGCCACATCATAGTTATTATAGTAAACAAAGTAATTGTGTGGGATGAAACATATTTGCATGGATAGAAAATTGGCTGGCTAACAGAAACAGAGCAGGAATAAGTGGGTCTTTTTCGGGTTGGCAGAATATCATGAATGGTGTGCCACAGGGGCTGGTACTGTTGTTTCAATTTTTTACAACATGTATAAATAATCTGGATGAATGGATCAAAGGTGTTCAGCTAAATTTGCTGATGATGCAAAGATAGGTCAGAAGAGAGTTGTGAAAAGGAGATAAGGAGCCTAAAAAGTGATATAGATAGGCTAAGTGAGTGGGCAAGATCATCAAGTGGAATACAATATGAGAATGTAGGAAATTGTCCATTTTATCAAAAAGATTAAAAAAGCATATTGTCTAAATGGTGCGAGGATACAGAGCTCAGAAATGCAGAGAGATCTGAGTGTCCTAGTCATGAATTGCAGAAGGCTATTATGCAGGTACAGCAAGTAATCAGTAAAGCTAATAGAATGTTACTTTTTTCTGTGAGGAAAATTGAAAGCAAGAGTAGAGAGGTTGAGTTTCCCTTATAACAGGGCATTGGTGAGACTGCAACTAGAGTATTTTTCACAGTATTTATCATCATACTTATGGAAGGATGTTAATACTTTGCAATTCAGAGAAGGTTTACTTGACTGACTGGATTGTCTTCTGAGAAAAGGATTAACAAGGTGGGCCTGTATCCTCTGAGTTTAGAAAAGTCAGAGGTGACTTAACTGGAAACATGTAATATCCTGACGATATCATTGACTAGCTTGATGTTGAAAGGACAATTCCTCTTGTGGGAAAAAAGAAGTTTTAAAATAGTCCTATTTAAAACAGAGATCAGAATTTTTTTATCTCTAAGTATTGTTTGTCTTTGGAATTTACTTCTTCAAAAGACAGAATCTCTTGCAGAAGTGGATGCTGAATTTTAAAATATGTTTGAGGCCTGGGTCAATAGATTACTGATTATTATACTGATTGGAACAAGGGCCAGGTGAATCGTATTGAGTATGACATCCCTGATTGGTGTTGTTAACTCAGGCCAATCAAGGACCCCTGGCTGACAGATGTGAACATGAGTCTCAGAGATTTTCCCCACTGGAGGCATAGGTTCTGAGCTTTCTGGTCAGAGTCCAAGTACTGCGCACATGTAAATAAAGTGAGACTTGATGACGGTGCACCAGCCTCTGTGGCATCATTTCAGTTGCAAGAAAATTCTCTCACAACAGTCGTCTTTGAATTGGGGTAAGCATTTCCGGCATCAAACATTTATTTGGGATACTTGGCTCATTCAATACTGGCATTGAAGACTGGGCCCAGTGTATGGAAAGAATGTATTTTGTTTTCTGGGCATATGACATTGGGATGGATGGAAAGCAATGAGTAATTCTTTTGACTGCTTGCAGATCCACAACATTTTTGTTTATTAGGAGCCTAACTTTCCATTAGACAGCAGATATTAAACCCTTTCGCAAGTTCATGGATTTAGTTAAGGAATATTATGACCCCAAGCCTCTAATTCTGAGATGCTATCAGTTTTATTTGGTAGTTCAAACACCAGGGGAATCTGTATTGGTATTTTTGATGAGGTTAAGACAACTGACAGAGGCACGCGATTTTGGGTTGATCCTGAATGAAATGCTAAGAGACCATTTGGCACGTGGGATTAATGTCATACCTATGCAAAAGCGCCTACTGGCTGAAGCCCAGATGGACTTCAAACTGGCATACAACCGGCTTTGTCATTAGAAAATGTGGCAAATGGAGCACATGAGCTACAGGGTGTCCTGCTGGAATTGGACACCCTCACCTATCTGACTGAACTTGAAGAACACCACTTGAATGTAGGCAATTGCAGAGCCTCACACAGAACATATTTGAGTGGAGGGATCTTAGGTCAGCCCACAACAAAAACCCTAAACAAAGCCAAGCCTCGACCAAATGGTAAAAATGTTCATCAGGATCTGGGCCGGCAAGCCATTGTCGTTGGTACCAGTATGCAAACTTGAGACAGCAAAGGAGTCCTATGAGGCCTGACTTTAGTAAGAGAACTCATAGGCTGGTATCTAAGAGAGAGCACACCCTGGAAAATCCATCTATATGTGGTTTGGAACAGTTAAATTGCTCACTAACATCCAAATCAGAACCAATCAAAATAAATGTCTGGTTAAATGGTCACCCAGTTCTAATGGAGGTCAATACTGGTGCAGCTGTATCAGTGATTGCAGAACTAATCTGTAACAAGATTCGCTCTGGACCTCAATCCTGAAGTTTACATAAGACCTCAGCCAGAGTGAGAGCAAATACCAGGGAACTATTACCGATTAAGTGTTCAGTTCCGGTTTCTGATGAGAAGCAGTTGGTGCTGTTACCACTGATTACAGTAAAAGGCTCAGGTCCAAGGTTGACGGGGCAGAATTGGTTGATAAAGATTCTTCTTGAATGGCTCAACATTTTTCAATTTGAAAGTGGCTGCCTGAGCGAAGTCCTAATTAAATACCGGGAAGTTTTTCGGGAAGGTCTAGGGACTAGCAAAGGAACCAAGGCCACCTTACATGCTGACCAGGAAGCAATTCTACGATTCTGCAGGTTTATATCTACACACAAAAGTCGAGGCAGAATCAGGAGGCTGGAAAGTGAAGGAATCATCAAACCAGTACAGTTTGCAGAATGGGCAGCACTGGTCACACCAGTTGTGAAGCCTGATGGCTTGGTTCGTCTTTGTAGAAATTTTGAGCAAATAGTAAACTGCTTCTTGCAGCTGGATAAATACCCATTCCCTTGCATAGAGGACTTGTAAACAAAACTGCCGTGGGGGCTGTCCTTCACAAAGCTGGACATGAGCCATTCGTACCTACAATTATGACTGGATGAGGAGTCCCAGAAGTATGCCACAATTAATACCCATAAGGGTTTGCACCATTTTACTGCCATTTGGGGTATCATCAGCCTGCACCCTTTTCCAGCAAACAATTGAAAACCTTTTACAAAGTCTACTCCAGGTTGCCATTTATCTAGGTGGTGTGCTAATAACTGGGAAGACCAATAAAGAGCACTTGGAGAACTTAGACATAGTGCTTAAATTTTTCTCTCAGGCAGGCGTACGCCTTAGAAGGGAGAATGTGTGCTCTGAGCACCCCAAGTGACCTATTTGGGCTCCAGATTTGACAAGACTGGTTTACACCTGTTGGAAGATAAAGTGAGGGCAATCAAACATGCCCCAGTTTCCATGTCTGTACCAGAGCTTGCGTTTCCTTGGGTTGGTCATAATGATGGAAAATTCATACGTAACCTGGCCTCCACCATGACACCCTTACACCTGCTGTTGAAAAAGGACCAGCCATGGAAATGGTCATGTAGCCAAGAAGTAACGTTTAGAGAAGTGAAAACTCAGCTATCAAAATCTAAGATGTTAGCCCACTACAATCCTAAGCGAGAAGTGGTGCTGACATGTGATGGCTCCCCGTACAGTTGTGTTGGCTCACTGGCAGCCCAACTGAGAGGAGCATATGCTTCCCGGACTTTGGCTGATGCTTAAAGCAAACACACCCAGATAGAGAAGGAAGGTTTGGTTGTCATCTTTGGTATGAGAAAGTTTCAGCAATATCTTTATGAACATGAATTTGTAATAGTAACAGACCACAAGCCCCTACTAGGGCTAATTAAAGCAGACAAGACCATGCTTCCCATAACTTCTGGTCAAATTCAGCAGTGGGCCCATATTCTCACTGCATACAATTAGAAGTTGGAACACCGTCTGGGAAGCCAAGTGGCAAATGCAGATACCTTGAGGCACCTCCCGCTGGCAGATCCACCACTGGTGAGCTGCCCTGGAAAAGTCCATTCTGGTTTTAAACTGTCTGGATACCCTTTCGGTCACCACTGACAGTATCCAACTGTGGACACAAAAAGATCCTGTCCTGGCAAAACTAAAACAGCTTGTGGTGATGAGGGAAACAATAGAGCCATCGCAACTAGAATTAAAACTTTCTTGACCTAACAAGAACAGATCACCGTAGAGGATGCCATATTATTATGGGCAGCATGAATGCTTGTTCTGAGTAAAAGTGACTGCCTGATACTTGCTGAAGTCAACCAGGGTCACCCAGGGGTTTCCAAAATGAAGTCTCAGTTACGCGTCAACTATGCCATTCCTTTCATGGGCTCAATATTCTTGGTCATTGTGGATGCCCATTCAAAGTAGTTCGACATGCATAGAGTTCATTCATCAAACTCTAGAAAGATGATCATAAAGCTGTGGCCATTGTTTGCAATATAGGGACTCCCGGGAGTATTGGTCATGGACAATGGGGACATCATTTACGAGCAGGGAGTTTGAGTAATTCCTAAAGTTGACTAGCATTCAGCATGTTCAGTCAGCTCCATACCATCCATCGTCCAATGATCTGGTAGAAAGATCAGTCCAAACATTGAAGGCAGGCTTAAAGAAACAGCCTACAGCTTCACTCAATACCAAACTGCCCCGGTCTGATTACAGGACCGCCCCTCATGCATACAGGGATGGCTCCAACAGAATTGCTGAAGGGTTGAAAACTCTACACCAAGTTAAACCTGATATTCCTGGTACTGGGTGGGGGAAGGCGAAGACGAAACAGCATCAGGAATGCCAATGCCGGCCACATGCCTCCTCTAAGTGAGAGAGACTGTTTACTTCAGGGGACAAAGTTTGGTGTCGAAACCACAAAAATGAGCCTGCAAAGCGGTTGTGGCAAGGCGAGGTCAGTTCTCATGACATACAAAGTTCAGGTAGGTGAGGCGGTCCTGAACAAACCTGTGGATCACGTGAAAGCTGCTATCATCCATGTGGCGCAGGATCAAAACATACCCAGCCCCTCAGAAAAGCTGGAAAGTTTGTCAGAAACCATGGGTTCTCCTCCTCCATCTAGCGTCGAAGAAGCCTTAGACTCTGAGATTGATGCAGCCAGTGTCACAGCCTCGATACCCTTATAACCTGAAGAAGAAGAGGCACAAGAGACAGGCTACCATCTGGTACACTGGCCATGCCTAAGTCAGAGTTGGAGGAACTAGACCTGGTGCAAAAACATTCTAGGAGATCCTACTTGAAAAGAACAGGCCTATATCCCCAGGCTTTTTGGGAGGGGTGGGTAGGATGTAGTGATTGGAACGAGGGCCAGGTGGATCCATTGAGTATGCAATCCTGATCGTGGTTGTTCATCTGGGTCAATCATGGAACACTGGCTAACAAATATAAACAGGATCTGGGAGGTGGGCACCGTGAGGCGTGGAGTACTTTATTTCCCCCTTGAACTCTATTTTGATTTGATCCCTACCCTCCCCGCTCACTTTTTTTTTGTTCACATAGGCATTGCCCCCAGAGGGGCTCTGCTTGCTACTGCATTTTTTGTCTCATGGGTGTTTTTCCTGGTGGTGGACAATCATAAAATTATTTACACACCTGGTGTTTTTACTGCGTCTCACACCTAACATGCAAAAAAAAGAAAATAACTAGGAGATTAGAATCTCATCAATTCAGGGGCCTGACTGTGAGCTGGCTGGCCACAGCCAGTGTACTGTGCACAAATAAATAAAGGGTGACTTGGTGACGGGATACTGGCCTCTGTGCAGTTATTTCTCAAAGCCTTTCACTGTTCCTAGTTAAATTTCTTATCATCACAAGAACTATAAACAGCAATGTAAAACAAAATTTTAGGTAATGAACGCAAATGAATAAAAACGTATAAACAAGATCTGAGAGATTCTCCTCACTCTAGGTCTGGCTGTAAACTAGCTGATCAGAGGCCATGTACTGTGCAAGTGTAAACAAAGGGTGATTTGGTGACAGGATCACAGAATCTGCACTGTAGAAGCAGGTTATTCAGCCTATCGAGTCTACATTGACCTTCTTTTTAGTATCCCATCCAAACTCACCTCCCTAGCCTATATTTCCATTGGCTAAACCACGTAACCTGAGCATCTATGGACATTATGGACAATTCAGCATGGCTAATCCACCGAACCTGCACGTCTTTGGACTGTAGGAGGAAATTGGAACACCCGAAAGAAACCCATGCAGACATGGGAAGAATGTGCAAACTCCACACCCAGTCACACAAGGATGGAATTGAACCTGGGTCCTTGGCACTGTGAGACAGCAGTGCTAACCACTGAGCCACCATGCCGCTATGAAGTTATTTCAATCACCAAGGGGATAAAAGATTATCAGGGAAATGCAGAAATGTACAGTTGAGGTTAAAATCAAATCAGCTATGATCTTATTGAATGATGGAGTAGGCTTGAAGGGCCGAGTAGCCTACTGTTGTTCTTTTTTCATATGTTTGTAATTTAACAACAAATTGCAGAGACAGAAACTAAATCCACCCCTCTCCCTAATGTACTCTGACGTTAGATTCAGGTCAGCTTCGATAGTATGAGGGGCAATTCTGCCCTGCATGTCAGACGTACATATTTTGCTTCTCTGTGGTGCAGCGGAAAGCTTTGGTACAGACAGCAATGTGGGTATACAGAACCTAATCTCAAAAATGTACAACACAGAACTTAATAAGTACTTACAACTGAGCTATCAAATTTTCCCTTTCAGGAAGGGCACAAGTCATTTTGTGTTTTACTAACCGAATAATTCACTAGAATGACCAAACAATAATTTAGAACATTGTCCTGTCTCACTATTAAAAATATGTTAAACTAATTGTGCCAAACTTGGTTATTTAATACCAGTCAAAAACATATGGTTTTCACATAGCATATTTGATACAGCTGAATTTTCTCGCAGACAGGAACTTGGATTATATTTACTTCAGAAATTAATTCCAGTGGAAAATTGATTGAAGTTAAGATTTTGCACAGGGAAGTCTTTCACTGACGTGCAATGGGGTTCCTAAGCACTTGGAGCCTGGGGAGCAAGAATACAAGTGTGTCAGCTGAAGTGTTGTAACACAGAATGACTTCACTAGCAGCCATCACTGAGGCTATTAGTTGAGGGCAGGTGGTGGTATAGTGTTAATGTCAGTACACCAATAATCCAGAACCCCAGGTTAATATTTAGAGGAAGCAGTGGTGTAAGGGTGATGTCATGTGATGAGTAATTCAAAATCTCAGGCTAATATTCAGGGACAGAGGTTTGAATGGCGTATATTGAAATCTGAATTATTTCCAGAAGACATTTAATAAGGCATCAGGTAAGAGTTCACAACATTGGCACCATGGATAAGCATAGATTGAGGATTGATTAGAGACAGAGGGTGGAATTTTATAGCAGGCTGAGCAACAAGAGCTTTGGCAAGATGTGTGGCAGAATTGGATGAGAAGTCTGGTGAGGCCTGTTTCGATGCTGAGATCATATTTTCTGCCATATATACTTTACACAACCTGCATGCCAAGATTCTTGCTGGGCAATGGTGAGGTACCAATTAACAGGACTAATGCTTGTTAAATGCCTTGTGATCACCATAACTCACCTCATTAATATTCAATCTCCCATTTTAACAATTTGGCCAAACTAGACCGACATCAGGATAACACGGCAATGAAATCATAGTAGTACCTAACGGATTCAGCTCACCACTTGCGCCAAACGAGCTTTATGCTCGACACTGGGCAACAACGTCTCAGGTTACGATCCACAAGCATCAGCCACAAGCACCAAGGACGTTGGCATCCAGCATGTGCCAACTTATCATTGCCATTCTTGCATTTCTACTATTCACTGGAAGTGTGCTCTGGAAGCAGAAACTTAGATTGCAATGTGCATCAGAAATTAGAATTGAAAGGCTTCAGCAGGGACATTTTGTTCATAGGTAAAGGCATCTAGCTTGCAGACTGGAGTAGGCAGCATCTCAAGGATGCACATTTCTGTCTTAGCACTCACTCATTTAGTGCTCCCTGCATGTGCGCAGCATCCCAGCTCTGCATTACATTGCCTTATGCCAATTAACACTGTTACAGAACAAGCCAGCTTTCCTTGCTGGTCACAGTTCTCAGTCTAGGCATGCGCATCTTGCCATATGGCAATGTGCTGCATCAATCTCTCACCTGCCCCATCTGACAGCAGCTTACTCAGCAAACAGGAAACTGCCAAGGGAGTTTTCTGTGGTCCTCCTGGTACTACGCTGTCTCCTTGTGCAGAGGCTTCACCTGGATGGGTGTCAAAGGTCCCGCCTCCTGTTGCCATGCTTTCGGTCCTGAGAACCAATTGCTAGTGTAGTGGTGTGCCTGTGGTTGCATATCTCCAGCAGTTCCTCAGGGAGTTGGGGGTGGCTTTCTTTGGCAACCATCAGCCTGCCATCGATATAGCTAGAAGGTCACAAGATTTGCTGAACTGATGCAGTTTCTGAGTAATGAGGGTGATTGCATTCTATATGAATGTTTGCCCAGCTGCTCTGCCCCGTGCATATGGGTGAAGTCTCTGATTGCCAACAAGGTTATCTTCTGTCTGGGGCTGAGTAGGTGCTTGGTCTCTGTCTAGCAGTCATCCCAGTGTGTGCAGTCTACTGCCTTTCCGCCTTGGCCAGATGTGGAGTTGTCTCTGTTTAAGTGCTCACCAGATCATGTATCCATACTCAGCATGTCTAAAATGCCCCTTCGAGGGATCTCTCTCTCTGGGCAGGTGGGGGATGCAGGTGAAAGCCTTGCTGGTGTGTCGTCTGGGACTTCCATTCTCTCATCCACAGACGTCAAGGAAAGTGCTTCTTGGGGAGCTGCAGAGGTCATTGGCAGGTCAGCTGAACCTGAAAAATGCTAGAGCGTGAAGGTGTTGTGGCTAAAAGTTAGAAATGGTTGATTGAGCATTACAGTTGAGTTAATGGGACAGTTGTTTTGGAATGAAGACTGGTAATTACCCATTTGTTAGGACATGGATGTTTCTGTATCCCTGTAGGAACATTCCCTGTCTTCTGCTGTGAGGGCCAGGATTTCTCTCCTGATTGAGGAGCTGCATCAACTTATATGAGCTTTCTCTTCCCTGGCATGGGCTGTCTTCTGTCATGAGCGAAAGGGGCCAATGAGTGAGAATACTGTTAGTGCTGATGCATATGGAGAAAAGATGGTGAGGTGTACTGGAGGACTGAGGAGGCAACACAGAGTGAATGCAAATTTAGTGGTATGGGAGTTTAGGGTGGTGGGAGTGAGTGAGGAAAGATGTTGCATGTAATAGTGAGAATGGCAGAGCATGAGCCTCGATGGGAGATAGGTGCAAGTGCAAGAGTGTGAGAGCAGAGAGAAGTGTATGGTATTTACCATGGTGGATCTGGGAAAGCCATTGATCTTCTATCTGCATTGCTGGCTGTTTCTCCGCAATGTGGACCCAGATGATGACCTGAGATCAGGCTTTCAGGGTCCAGTGGTGCAGCCTTCACTGCCAGTCGTCGACAAAAAGGACACCTCTCCTGGGGACCACCAGGACTTTCCGGTCTCCTCTGGCTAAAGCGGTGCTGACGGAAGCTAATGTGGGAAAGGGGTGAGGAAGGACCAAAAGGCAGACTATTATTAAACGCAGAGTGACTCCAAAAAAAGTGCAACACAGAAGGATCTGAGTGTTCTTGTGTACAAAAGATTAGCATGTAGGTGCAGCAAGTAATTAGAATCATAGAATCACTACGGTGGAAGCAGGCCATTTGGCTTATCCAGTCCACACCAACCCTCTACAGAGCATCCCACCCAGATCCATCCCCTTACCCTACCCCTGTGTAACCCTGCATTTTCCATGGTTAATCCACCTAGCCTGCACATCCCTGGACACTATAGACAATTTACCTAGGCCAATTCACCTAACCTGTGCATTTTTGGACTGTGGGAAGAAACTGGAGCAAGTAGAAGAAACCTATACCGACAAGGGGGGGGATGTACAAACTTCATACAGACAGTCGCCCGAGGGTTGAATTGAACCCGGGTCCCTGGCGCTGTGAGGAGACAAATGGAATGTTTTTTTTATTTCTTGGGGGTTACAGTTTAAAGCAAGGAAGTCTTGCCCCAATGACACTAGGCGTTGATGTTGCACCTGGAATATTGTGCTTAGTTTTGTTGTAGTAGGCTTTCCCAGATCCACCATGGTAAATACCACACACTTCTCTCTGCCCTCACACTCATTTTACACCTATCTCCCATTGAGGCTCATGCTCTGCCATTGTCACTATTGCATGCAACATCTTGCCTCCCTCTGGCTGGAGGCATTTCAAAAGAAATTCACTAGACAGATTCCTGGCATGAAGGAGCTGACTTATTAAGAATGGTTAGGTCTTTGTTCTTAGAGTTTAGAAGAATGCACGTGATTTTAGTGAAACTATAAGATTCTGCATGCATATAACAGGGTAGATGAGAAAATGTTTCCACTAGTGGGGGAGTCTTAAAAAGGGAATGTACAAAGTAAGGTGAGACTCATTTAAAACTGAGATGCAAGGAAATTTTCTCTCAGCAGGTAGTGAATGTCTGGAATTCTCTACCCCAGAGAGTTATGGAGGCTAGATCCCTGAAAATATTTAAACAGGAGGTAGATAGATTTTTGAATTACCATGGAATTGAGGGCTCTGAGGAAGTGGCATCAAATGGATGTTGAGGCAGATCGACCATGGTCTTGTGGAGGGCCTGGGTGGGTTTGGCTGCAAGAATATCCTAGTCGTGCTCCTTTTTCTTAAATTCTTATGTTCTAAAAAGCAGGATAACCTCAATCTTCAGCAAATTACAAATGTTTGGGATTGATGGGTTCTTGGATTAGATGTTGTCCAAAAGACAGGAAGCAAAGGTTGGTATATTTGGACAATTCTCAGACTGGAGATGAGTTGAAATTGGTGTTCTCCAGGGGTCAGTGTTGGGATCCATACTTTTTCTATTTTATATAAATAGTTTGGAAGTGGGTGTTGAGGGCAAAATCTCTAAATTTGCAGATGATAATAAGCTAAGGAGAATAGTGAATTGTGAGGATGATACTGAGTGATTTTAGAGAGACATTGACAAATTGGCCAAATGGAAAGACACCTGGCAGATGAATTTTAATGCAGAGAAATGTGAGGTAATGCATTTTGATAGAAGAAACACAGACAGACTATAGAGACTCAATGGTACAACTTTGAGGGGAGTACAGGAGCAGAGAGACTTCTGGGTTCAAGTGCATAATTCTCTGAAGATGGCTAGGCAAGTTGAAATAGTTGTTAAGAAGACTTATAGGATCCTTGGGTTTATAAACATGGGCATAGAGTATAAAAGCACAGAAGTGATGCTACATCTCTACAAATCATTTGGAATATTACGTTCAGTCCTGCGCGCTTTATTTAAAGAAAGATATTTAAGCTCTAGAGAGAGTGCAAAGGAGATTTACTAGGATGATACCTGGAATGAGGGATTTAGAGGAAAGATTGGAGAAGATTGAAGGGCTTATTTTCCTTGAAGCAGACAAGATTAAGAGGTGACCTTATTGAGGTGTTCAAAATTTATGAACGACTTTTAGAGGGTCAAGAAGGATATTCTGTTTCAACTAGTTGGTATGTCAGTAACTAAGAGTCACAATTTCAAGATTGTCAGCAAGAGAGTTAGGAGTGAGATGAGGGTAAACTTTGTTGCACTGCCTGGGAGAGTGGTAGAGGTGGATTCCATAGGAAGTTTCAAAAGAGAGCTGGATATGTGTGTAAAGTGGTGAATTTAGAGGGCGACAGAATTAGAACAAGAGAATGGGACTAGATGGGTAGCTTTTTCAGAAACCTGTAAAGGCACGTTGGGCCAAATGGCATGCATGTACTGTAAAGTTCCATGATTCTATGATTTTGGCTGGAGAAAGTGAGAAGCCTCCATTATTGCTGCAAAAGTGAGGGAAAGCATTCAGGAATAAGCATAGTTACACTGTCCCGTTCAATGCCTTTAAGAGAAGGCAATAAAATGCATTTATATATAACAAATCTAAAATTCTTTTGGGCAAAAGGAATAAGGCAGTATTGATATACTGCAAAATTTAAAAGCTTTAAAGCAAGTCAAAGAAAAATCACATCAGAAATAAGTACCAGGAGAAATTCAGTTACCAGGAAGATTTAATTTCAGAAATGAGCCAAATAAACAAGGTCAAAAATCACACAACACCAGGTTAGAGTCCAACAGTTTTATGTGAAGACACAAGCTTT
>NC_063332.1:138145121-138173290 GCF_021869965.1 Rhincodon typus | reverse complement strand
AAAGCTTGTGTCTTCACATAAAACTGTTGGACTCTAACCTGGTGTTGCGTGATTTTTGACCTTGTCCACTCTCGTCCAACACCTGCACCTCCGCATCAGAGCCAAATAGAGATTAAAATTGGACATCTTGGAGACAATTAGCCCTTAAGATACAGATTTTTTTGATTTTGAAACTGAGCTAAACTAAATCAGGAGCTGAATAAATAAACACATATAAAAGAAGTCACAGTCAATTTTAATGAGTTCTGCAAGCTTTTGACAATTACTTTCACCAGAGAACAAATAACATTATTAGTCCATAAGAATTAGGACAGGACTAAGCTGTTCAGCTCCTCTAGGCTACTCAACCATTTAATAAGATCATGGTTAATCTGAAATTCCTCACATCCACTTTTCTACATTTCCTGAAACCCTTGTTTCCCCTACTGTTCATGAATCTATCTATTTCAGCTTAAAATATACTTAAGGATTGGAACTGTTTTGTGTTGTCAATGCAGTCCAATCTAGGCTACGAAAGACTCTTGTGAAATATGTCCACAGGCAGTTGGCAAATAAAGTTAGCTGCTGCCCTTTTTCTGTCTACACTTATTTAAATCTTCCGTGAGATTGTATCGTACAGCAGCTAGGATTATCATTTTCATGGGCAGCTCTCCCCTTCACACATTCTGTGGATTGGGTAAGGCAGAATGGATCATAGAGCTCAGGCACATTTACATTAATTTTACGTCCTCAACATTGTTGTGCCTGTGGAGAACCCTTTGATGGTGGGTCTGTTGAAACTTGTATGGGTTAAGTTGTGGGCTCAAATGCAGGGATCTTTTTTGCGACCTCCACCGAATGCACCACTGTATATGACTGTGTACAAATAATTGGATCATTGTTCTGGCTGTCGTAATGGGTTGTGGTCATTGGAATCAATCGGGACAGGGTAAGGTCTTGGAGTGTTGATGGATCTACTTCCTCCAGAAAGAAAGGTGTGGTCCCCAGTATTCACCGCTCTTGGTGTACCCACAGACATGTTCTTCCATTTCCTCCCTGCCTATCACATTATTGATGGCCCCATCTGATTCTGTTGTCCCAAATGCACATGTCATTCCCTTTTGCATGGAAAGTTGGAACTTTAATTTTCAATCTTGCGCTGGCGTTTCAAATGGGCTGCAGTGCAAGCTCTTATTTCTTTGCCTGCCTGGTGGAGCACTCTGAGCATGACCTAAGTTTTGTATTTCTCGGTCAGATCAGCTACAGTTTTTTGGGCTGCATCCTGATTACTGGACACACATTGCACATTCTGGTATGCTGTACCTCACTGGGGTCTGAAACCATCCCAAGTATGCCATGTTTACCTGGTTCCACTGTTCCTGTTTTGTTGCTTTCACCCTTACTTTCTCCACTTCTTGCTTCACTTCCTCCCCTTCCTTACTTTACTTCACTTTCTCTCATTCTGTACCTCTCAGCTGTTTCATGTAGCTGGCTATCACTGTAGCCTTGCTGATGTTTAAACCATGCTTCCCTTGAGCTTTGTGCACTGCTTCCCAGCATTTCTGTGCCATGGATCCCAGATCGGATATTTGCTTCCTGTGATGTTCAACCCACCTGGGATACTTCTTAGTTAGGTACTTTCTTAGTACCTCTTCCTGCTCTGGGCACTATGCAATTTGTTTCCTATTGTTTTCTTGTAATTTACTTCTCTCACACTCTCTCTCTCTCTCTTTCTCTCTCTCTCTCTCTCTCATGTGTCTCTGAACCTATATAAGTTGCATTTTTGCTTTTTGCGACTCTGCATCCCTAACCCTTGTCATGATTTCTTAGCTTGTCGGTCCCTGACCCTATTCTAGCTTCTCTGTATCTTTATGCATCCTGACCCAAATATCGCGCCTCTCATCACCTTGTGGTTCCTCTGTCCCTGTAATTGGCTTCCTTGCCTCTCTTTTCTGTGGGTCCCTGACCCTATACTAGCCTACGCCGCATATTCTTTTGTGGATGCTCGACCTAATACTAACTTTGTCTCACTCTGCTCATTCTGCCTCCCATTATGGCTTGTCCTGTGACACAGGATTCGAATTGGACAGGGTCCATCTCTCGCTTAAATTCCCACCCGATTGTACCCACACCTTGGACTATCCTAGCTCTAAACTCTGGCTGTTTGTGCTCCTTACATTACAAGTACTTGGTTTATGGCCCAATCTCTGCTCAGAAACATTCACACTATTTCACCCTCTTGCATACTGGCTGTCATTTGGGGCAGCTGTCCTCTTATTACAGGCTCAAGTTGGATGTCCGAGAATTCAGGTTGGTGCAGTTCAACTTCAGAGTTATACAAACACTTCTAATCAAAATCCATACAGGGACACCAGTGATGTCCTTGCTTTGGACACCTTGACCAGTTTATGTATCAAAAACACTTTACCAAATGCTTAGTGGGTGAGGTAGACAAAGGGTCACAGAATTGATTCAAGATTAAACTTTGTTTTATTGACAAAATATTCCTTGTTAAAAATTCCATCTGAGTATTTCCCAAATTCCCTCCATATTTATTTTCTGTCTATCTCTATCGACCTAAGGAAGTATATTACCCACAATGATCTGTGTTTGACTGGGCCGTTTGAATCTCGTTTATCTCCAAAGTAAGGATGGCTCTTTTCCACAAAGTTGAGTATTGCAGATCAGGGCGGATCTTTTCCTTGGTTTTCTTGGGTTGCCACAAGTTTTGCCACCATTAGTCTTCACTGCAAGTTTATGCTGCATGGGGTGGCTTCCAGATGTGTGTTTTTATCCTGCTCAGGAGGGAAGGTTTAAACTAAATGACAATGGGGCAGAAACCAGAGCAGGAGGTCAGCAAGTAAAATGACTGAGCAAGAGTCTGAACCTCAGGCCAGTAATATTAGGAGGAAGAACAGGTAGGGCGATGTTACTGAATACAGTGGGACTGGCCATCTGTAATGTATTTGTTTTAATGTCAGGTGTATGACAGTTAAGGCCAATGAATTTAGAGCTTGGATTAATACATATAACTACACAGTTGTAGTTATTACAGAGACTTGGTTGAAAGAGAGACAAGACTAGGAGCAACATTCTGATATTTAGATATTTCAGGCATGGTAGGGAGGCATGTAAAAGTGGTGAGGAAGTTGCTTTACTGATAAGGAGAATATCACAGCTGTACTAAAGGAGGACATCTTGGAAGGGGTTATCCAATAAGACCATATGGGTAGAACGCAGGAATATAAAAGGTACATTGACATTACTGGGATTGCCTCTCAACAGCCAGTGGGTATGAGAGGACAGATATGTGGACAGATTATGGAAAAATATGAAACAAAAGAGATGTGAAGGGTGATTTTTACCTTCTCTCGTATTGACTGGGACTTGTTTAGTGCCAGGGGCTTGAATGGAGGAGAGCTTGTGAGGAGTGTTCAAGATGATTTTTTTGAAACTATCTATAAATGGTCCAACCAGGGAAGGGGCCATGCTAGACCTGGTATTGGCAAATGAGCCTAACTGGGTGATCAAAGTTACAATAGGGAAGCATTTCGGAACAGTGACCATAATTCTGTGAATTTTAAGGTACTTATCAATAAAGCTGAGTTGTCTCAGGTGAAAGTACTAAATTGAGGGAGGATTAGCTACCGAAATGTTAGGCAGGAATGAGGAATGTGGATTGGGTTTGTTTGATTGCAGCTGTTTGGAGGTAAAACCACATCTTGCATGTTAGAATCTTTTAAAGGCCATTTGATTAGAGTCAAGGACCAGTACATTCTAGAAAATGAAGGATAAGGATAGCAAGATTCCGAAACCTTGGATGGCAAGAGAAATTGAACAGCTTAGCCAAAAGGAGAAAGGAGGGATATGAAAGCTTTAGGAAATTGAATACAGACGGAGCCCTCGAAGAATGCAAGGAAAGCAGGAAGGAACTCAAACAAGTAGGGCTAAGAGGTGCCATGAAATGTCTTTTTGGGAAACAGGATTAAGAAAAATCACAAGGTGTTTTATACATATATAAGGAGCAAGAGAGTAGCTAGGGAAATGTTGGGCCACTCAAAGACAATGGAGGGAATTTATGCCTGGATTGGGAGGAAGTGGTTGAGGTCCTTAATGAATACTTTGCATCGGTATTCACCAAAGTAATTGGCACGGTGGATAGTTAGACTCGAGTGGAGTGTGTTGATATTATAGGACATGTCAGGGTAAACAGGAGGAGATATTGGGTGATTTGAAAATCAGTAAAGTTTCCAAGTCCCCAGGAACTGATGGCATCTATCCCAGAATGCTGAGGAAGGCAGGTGACAAAATTGCTGGGACCTTGTACAAAATCTTTGTCTCCTCTTTAGTCAGAGGAGAGGTCCCAGAGAATTGGCGAATAACCAATGTTGTTCCTTTTGTTTAAGAAGGGCAATGGGGATAATCTGGGAAATTACAGGCCAGTGAGCCTTACCTCAGTGGTCAGGAAAATATTGAAGAAAATTTTTAGGTATAGGGTTTACTCACATTTAGAAAATATAGCCTTATTAACAATAGGCAGCGTGTTTGTCCATGGGAGGTACTGTCTCACCAACTTAATCAAGTTTTTTGAGGAAATAACAAAAATGATGAGGGCAGGGCAGTAGATGTAGTCTACATGGACTTCAGGGTAGAAATGTCAATTACTAAAAGTTTAAGGTAAAATGGGTAAATTTAAAGATGTGCAAGGCAAGTATTTTTTTTACACAAAGGGTGATAACTGCTTGGATTGCACTGCCAGATGAGGTGGTGGAGATTGGAAGAAGAACAACATTTAAGAGGCATCTTGGCAGATATGAGGCAGTAAATAGAGGATTATGGACTTGGTAGAGGCAAAAGGTTTCTAGTTTAGAAAGGCACCATCTGTCAGTGCAGTTTTTGGGGGCCAAAGGGGCTTGTTCCTGAGCTCTACTCTTCCTTGTCCTTTTTTTTTTTTTTTCCCGCTGTTTCTTCCTGAATGTTCTGTGGCCTTTGGCTAATGGGGTCATGAGGGGGGTTTAAAGCATTCATTGGGGGTTGCACCAACACCCTTCACAGTTCCCATGGTGTAAAGTACAAGTCCTCAGGCACTGGCTGGAAGTCAAGTTGCCTAGAAGTCTGACTTTACTTTTTCAAAACCCGACCTCCGATCCATTGTATAAGACAATCCTTCCATTCTGGGGATCATCCTAGTGAACCTGTTCTGAACTACCTCCAATAAAACAATATATTTCCATGAATAAGGGGACCAAAACTGCTCACAGTACTCCAAATGTGGTCCAACCAATACTTCATCTTATACTTCAACCCCTTGAAATAAAGGCAGAAACATTCCATTAGCTTTCTGACTAACTGCTGCATGCGTGTAGAGCTGGATGAACACAGCAGGCCAGGCAACATCAGAGGAGCAGGAAAGCTGACGTTTCGGGGACCCGAAACGTCAGCTTTCCTCTCCTCTGATGCTGCCTGGCCAGCATGCTGTGTTCATCCAGCTCTACACCTTGTTATCTCAGACTCCAGCATTGGCAGTTCCTATTATCTCTGCTGCGTGTGTGTGCTAGCTATCTGAGTTTTATGCACAAGAACCCGAAGCCACTTCTGGTTGCAGATTTCTGCAGTTTTTTCTCTTTTTAAATAATATCCTGTTCCTTTTGTTCTCCCTTATAAAATGGACATCTTTATGTTCTTCGACATTATACTCAATTTGTCAACATTTTGCCCACTTTCTTAACCTTTCAGCATCTCTCTATAAGTTCTTTATATGCATTTCACAACTTATCTTTCCACCTATTTTTGTGTTATCTGCAAATTAGGCAACAATGCATTTGCTTCCTTCCTCCAAGTCATTACTATATGTTGTAAATAGTTGTGGTCCCAGCACAGATCTCTGTGGAACCCCACAAGATACAGGTTGCCAACCTAAAAAAGAACCCTTTATCCCTATTTGTTTTTTCCTGCCCATTAGCAAATTCTTTACCTATGCCAATATACTTTCTCCAATACCATGGGATATTATCTTATGACTTAACCTTTTATGAGGTACCTTGTTGAAGTCTTCTGGAAGTCCAAATACAAGCATGCACTGGTTCCCCTCCATCCATTCTGGTTGAAATTTCATCCAAAAGTTATAATAAATGAGAAGAGGAAGATTTGAATAAAATCTTTTGCAGGTAGGGAAATTTAAAAAAATCATTAATTTCATGAACTTGGTTGGGAAACGTAACAATGGAAATTTGAAATTATAACTCATAAGAGACAGAATTATTGTTGGAATTACTGATAAGCCTTCATCAGACTTATTACAGTTGAAAGAAAATGTAACTTTGGAGAAAGCCATTCAGATGGTAACTGCATCAGGGATCCAGAAGCAACCTAGATTAATCCTAAGAGGAGGATATCAAACTGATCAAAAAAAAGCAACAGAATCCATTCAGTTTATAAGATATAAAAACCCACAAGACATACGTGGCAGGTCAACACAAGAACAGGCCAGGCAGCAGACACGAAAAGTCATCATCAGTGTTATAGAACAAAAAAAGCCTCACAGGCACAAGTTGTGTCCAAGTATTAAAGAAAAAGGATTGCTATATCTGCAAAACAATAGTTCATATCCAGAGGATGTTTGATGAGGTAGGACATAATTCCAGAACAGCAGTATGCCAAATAGTAGTACTCATACTAAGATGTTAATGAGATACAGCAAAAAACAATAGAAGAGACAACTAATGTATTCTTAGAGGAATTTGGTTATCCAAACTATTCATTTTGGTAGGAAGCAGTTTATTGAATGGATACCCATTAATTTTAAGTTAGAAATATGTTCGAGTGTCATCATTCTATCAGTTAGGATATTATTGCTGAAAAGACAAAGGTTCCAGCCTGCAACAGTGAAACTACATAGTCCACAATGTGTAGATCTCAAGCATAAAGATACCTTGTAAGCAAAGTTGCATCACAAGAGGCGTCATAGAGAATTTCCTAATTATATTCAAATGGAAGAAAGAGTTAAACAAGTATTAATCAACAGTGACTGGCTAAATCTAACAAAGCCAGTCATTCCACAACTTTTCAAGGACACACCAGGCACAGAACAACTGGTCAAGGAGCAGGTCATCATGAGACCACAGTCGAAGAAATTTCAGTTGTTAGAAATGTTAATCTTAACTCAGATGCAGTCAAATTGCGGATGAAGGTGCAGCAATTGCAAACTGGGAATTGGTTCATTCTGCAGTCAAGATCCAGGATTCTGTCTTGAAATCAGACTGAGACAGAGCAAGACTAGAGGCAGGCTTAGCTAAGTATAGAGTTTCATTTGATGTTAACTGTTCTGTTTTTACCAACACACTGAAGAAATAAATCAAAAAACTTTATCTTTAAAGATGATTCAAACAAACCAACAGTTTTGATTCTGTGACAATGAGGTGGATTTTGATATCTGGGTCAAAACCTATCACGTTTTGAAGCGATAACGGCATCATCTTATGCATAATATGCTTCAATGGGTTTCTTGGTTCAGAATTGCCTGAGGTAAATGTCTTGTTTGCTATGCCTTTGTGCTAACTGGAATGTTGTAAAGTTGAAGGTGAGATATTCCAGAGAAAGAATAAGTTAGCTTTTTCCTAGTAATTGATGGAAATTTCTAGAAGCAGCCAACTAGCCCATTCTGTGTTCCACAGCAGTCATGAAATAATATCTTCCCAAGAAAAGACATACTAAACTCGAAATGTCAACTCTGCTTCTCTGCCCACAAAATGCTGTAGACCTGCTGAGTTTTTCCAGCACTTTATATTTTAATTAATAATAAATAAGTTCCCTTCTTTGTGGATACCTTTCTCCCAGGCCAAATGAATTCATGCTGTAAAAAAACAGACTTAAGCAGGCTTTTTTGCATAAACAAAACAATGTATTTATTAGTAACTAAATACAAAGAAAAATAACATTACACATGTACACAGATTAAACATGAAAAGTGATAGGGTTAAGGTTAAAAAGATTAAAAATTAAAAGATAGGTTTCTGGGTCATTTATCCAGACGTATATAGTGAAATGTTGTAACTGTTACTTTGGGAGATCGTGGTAGTGTTCATGTTGATAGTTCAGCAATCAATTTCGAAATTCTTTACTTTCCAGGCTAGTTGAAATTCTTTGGCACATTTCCTATTGAATGGTTTGCTAACTGGATTCCAGCACTTAGTTAGACAGTCATTTATCTCCACTGCAGGAGTGACTAGTTGATAGTTCTTTGACTGTGGCTTTCACAGCACACTAGTGCTTGAACCCAGGCTTGGAAACACAGCATCTCAGCCCACTTATGCTCACTGACCAGGGTTCAAAACTGTCCTTGTGTGTTCTCAAAAGGGAAAGACACAAAGATGTCTCTTGTCCAGGCTGCTGTCTTTTGTCTCATCATGCGCGCAGCCTGTGATACTTCCAGGAGATTACAGTTTAATTTAGGGTGCATTTCTCCTTTTGAAGTTTGCTTGGCACCTTCACATTCCAGGCTTTCTTATCTTTACACAGCCATTGAATTTACATCTGCAGTCATCTTTTGGCTGTATCTTCTCATTTAAACACAAGACACATGTTCTGTATGTCTGCAGATGATACAAGGTCACAACACTACGCTAGGTAACCAAGGAAACCTGGAACCCACACAAAGACTGATTTTAAATTTTTGGTTTTAGAAAATAGGTGGTAGCAGATACATTATTTCTATTCAACCTGGGATTTAAACTCATGCTCACACAAACAGAAGTTGTTGGAAAAGCCCGTCAGGTCCGGCAGCACCTGTGAAGAGAAATCAGAGTTTAAATTTTGGGTCTGGTGACCCTTCCTCAGATTTTTATTTAGCTTAAACTCATGCTTCCGGGCTCAGAGAAAAGGATACTCCTACAAGAGCCTCAGGTGTAGCAAATTGAGCACATTATATATCACACGTGAAAATCATGTGGAGAACATAATAAACAGCTAATTCTGCCCTTAATGTGCTCTGCATGTAAATTGAACAATTGGAAACATGGGTGATTTAGTGGTAGTTGTTAAAACAGAAAGAATTGTGGATGCTGTAAATCAGGAACAAAATCGAAGTTGCTGGAAAAGCTCAGCAGGCCTGGCAGCATCTGTGAAGGAAAAAACAGAGTTAACATTTCGGGTCTGGTGACCCTTCCTCAGAACTGAGGAAGGGTCACCGGACCCGAAAAGTTAACTTTTTTTTCCTTCACATATGCTGCCCGACCCACTGAGCTTTTCCAGCAATTTTGTTTTTGTTAGTAGTAGTAGTGGTTAATAGGTAAAAATTGCCACAGGTGATTTAGTGGTGGGAAAAACCATTTGGTTGTGTGTGATGGCACTTTCGGATATAAGAGAAAATTTCCACTTATCACTGCTGAAATTCAAAATCATCCCTTAAGAGGCTTAAAGCAAAAGAAATGAAATATAGGTAACAAAACAAAGTTCTGAAGATGGATCACTAGTCCTGAAATGTTAACTTTGGTTTCTTTCCACAGGCACTGCCAGACTTGCTGGGTTTACCTGACAATTTCTTCTTTCGTTTGTGGTTGAAATAGAATTCTGGTTTGCTGTCCAGATTCTGAAAATATCTTTTGTATTTGTTTTGATGAACTATTTAGCCAGTTGAAAATCATTTTTCTTTTCAGACTCCATTGTATGAGCCAAATAATCCTGCTAGTACTCCTTCACAATCTTTTCCAGATGCACCATAGAAAGTATACTGTCCAAGTGCATAATGGCCTGGTATGGCAACTGCTCAGCCCAGGACTGTAAGAAACTACAAAAGGTTGTGTGCACAGCCCAGACCATCACGGAAGTCCATTCAGGGACTCCATTTTGGACGCCAGAAAGGCTGCCAACATCATTATAGACCGCTCCCATTCTGATAATGCTCTCCTACAACCTCTTCAGTCAGGCAGAAGATACAGAAGCTTGATCACATGCATCATCAGGTTCAAGAACAGTTTCCTTCCTGCTATTATTAGTTTGATAAATGCACTCTGTAACTTCGAGTAATGTTGATCTTATATAATCTTGCTTTGCACACCTCCTCTGTCTAAGCACCCTCTGATCAGTATGTCCTTGCTTACTGTGATCTGCTAGTACTGCTCCCAAACAAAGCTATTCACTGTACTTGGGTACACATGACCACAACAAATCAAATCAAATCAAATCAAATTCAATGGTCATCTAGAAATAAGACTATTGAGTTTTCAGGCTATGCTTCAAAAGTTATAAACAAAGAAACATTAAGCATTAAGCCTAACATCGGGAGTTTGGATGCACTGTTTTGTTTAAGAGAGCTTGCTGAAGTCAAAGGTACTTTTATAGTAATCATTTATCAAACATGCTGTGCACTACATACACATTTAAACTTTGTATAAGGTTGTATATACAATTTGCTTCAGAAAATCTCAATTATCATCATTAATTGATTACATTAGAGAATTGTATTAGACTGGTTATATTGCTAAGGAATCACAATTATAGTCATAAAAATGTTTGGATTTATTTAACATTTTATGCTAGGCACTTCAAAGCATCTTAGAGAAATAAGTATTTTGTGAGTACAGCAATTTTCAATATTTAAGCAAACACAGAAATCTATTCTGCACCAGCAACATACCAGAAATGGCAGTAAAATGAACCACCAGTCAAAGTGGTTTTCATGAGGTTGGTTGAGGGACAAATTTTGGCTGGGACATTGGAAAATGCAATACATCTGTGTTAGACATTGCAATATGATAATCAACATGAATAGGAGCTCCATGACTATTGTGGTAGTCTTGGATGAGGAAGGTTTTGGAGTGCAGTGGTAGCATCCCTACCTTTGGGCCAGAAACATTGAGTTCAAATCCACTCCAGCACTTGATGGTCATGGAAGATGCATGTGTACCAAAGTCAAGTAGGTTGCATATCAATCTATTAACTCTTTGAGTGTGTTCATGGATGCCGCAACAGCATGGTCAGAAATGCTTGACATGGAGTGGTGCCCCTCAGGCTAAAGCATCTAACAATAGACTAGCAAACTGTTCCAGGAAAAACTCGCAATGGAAATAAAATAATGTACATGTTTTGCCTGCCTCATGCGCAACCAGGTGTGAGAAGACAAAAGAATGCGACTTGGGAACTTTGGGTGCACTAAGTTGTTTAAGAGAGCTTGTTGAAGTCAAAGATAGTTTTATAGTAACCACTTATTCAATATGCTATGAACTATAGATACATTTAAATTTTGCATGAGGTCTATACTATCACAATTTACTTCAGAAATTCTCCGTTGTTATGAGATCTCTTACGTTGTTAGAGATATAATTTATGATTTACATAAACATGTATTAACACTTTGCTCGACATCTCCACTGCCCAACCCCGTCAAGTCATTGTCTTTATACAATACTTACACTCCGTTACATCTCACCCCAGAAATCATATGTGGTAATATGTATGGCAGTTTCACCAATCTAATCAATTTTAGTCATAGGGAGGTTGAGGATCTGTGTTTTCAAAATTTTTATTTACACTCAGTGAGTCATTGTTTCAGTCATCAGAGAATGCCAGCTTTCTGTTCATATTGTCTTCCTGTGCAGTTTGGTAGCTGATCCATCCTAGAGCTAGTTTTCTTCTCATTGAAAATAATGCATATAGTGCCATTATCCATTTACACAAAACATGACCTCATATTTTCCCAGTTTTGGCCTTTGATCAATACTATCCCAACAGTCTGGTGCTCTGGCAGAATGTGGGACCTGGGATTTTGATTTAGATTGCAGTTTTGGCCTGCCTGGTATTCTTGTTCTCTTTTCCTTACTTGTTTGTGATCAGCTGAAATGACATTTAGTATCTGTGTGTGTGTATCATGTGTGCATGCGCATGCATGTGTAGTAAGTTTGGTTCATAACCTTTGGCCCATTAAGAGTTTACCTCTGGCTAGACCATTTTGTAATGGCATGGAGTGGTAGCTCAAAGAGACAAAATGAAGTCCTTGTTACTTCTTAATAAGATGTAATTGCTCCTAACCACAACCACCCACTCTACTGCCTCAACACTCCCCTTCACAAAGGCCACACTCTTCCCCCAGCCCCCGCCCCCGAGCCTCACTCTGTCATTTGGCCTAAGGGTATCTGGGCAAGCTTGTAATATGTACAAAGCAGTATGATTCCAAGGAAGTCTTAAATATTTGCAAATGGTGTCCCATTACATCAAACAACAATATCTAGAGTGATATATGTTGTGAAAATGTCATTGAGGAAGATGGTAAAGGTTTCAGGAGTGAACCTATGTAATTGTTTAATTTCAATTCACTGTGAGTGGTAATCTAGACAATAAACATAGGCAATAAGAATAGATAATAAGTGTTGTACAACAATAAGGAAAACCTTCCCTTTAAATTGAAACAAATCTATGCCAAAGAGCTTCCCTAGCCTTTTAGGAAGAAAAAAGGGGCAAATGTGTTTTCTTCTGTCCTTGGCAGATTTACAAATAATAAATCGTGAATGATTGATATAAATTAATTAATAAAGTTTAATAATTAACTTCAAATTAAATTATAAATTAATAAGAAATGGCTAATTTAAAAATTTGGATCAAAAAACCTCGAAATTTCTGACCACTGCACGGAGTTCCATGTCCTAGCCTAACACTTGGTAATCCACAAGTGCCTTTGAAGTATATTTTGAATAATGTGAAGTGTTCTCGGAATAACTATCTATTCATTACAAACTAACAGGTCATATATGAAAGTATGGTATCTGCTGTTCTATTTTATTCAGGATGAATTCTCCCTACAATACAATGTCAACAAATCTGTACACAATCTTCATTATTTTTCTCTGCTTGTTGAATTTTCTGTAGTTTTCTTGCAGGTGTCAATTGGCAAGGACATGAAGGTCTGCTTCTTCATAAAGTTATTGCATGCCTGCTCTAATTGTTCAATTTCAATGATTAATAATATATCCATAATGGTTTGATTTATTATTTTTCCCTGAATGTATTCTGTTGTTGCATCTAGTTTTCCATCTCATTGATTTTAGTCCGACTCTTCAAATCTGCAATGGTAATTTTGCAATTTCCTCTAACTTTAACAGCATTATTGATGTTTATGGCCTGTTTCTATTAAAAATAGCAATCCGAGGATATAATTGGAAATTTGAAGATGTCCATGTAACTGTTAGTCCTTCCTTCTCGATCACTGCATACCTTTGTTTTGTTTCTGTTAATGACCCGGATCCATAGTAAACTGGTCTTTTTTGATTTTTTAATTTGATTTAGAATAACACTGTCCCTGGCAATGACAATTCTTCAAATACAACTATGATTGGTAGTTCAGGATCATAATGAGCTAGATCTTTGATTGCTTTCAGCAATATGTTTATTTTCCCAAGGCTCTTTTGCTGATTTTTTTTCTTCCAACATTATGCCTGATCCAATTGGAGGAATTGTCACAATGATTGATTTATTTGTGGTAAAAATTTGTCTATTTGGTTATAATTCCAATGATTCTGTGTAGTTTCATTATTTTTATTGAGTGATGGGAACTCTTTGATAGCCATTGTCTTCTGTGGGTCTGCTGTATTGTCTGTTCCCTGAACAAAATATCTCAAGGTAGTCCTTGGTGGCTGTGAGAACTCAGATGTCTCATTTAATGTTAGTATTGCTTCTTGCAAATGTTTTCAGAACTACCCTTACCTTTTAATCTTGTTCAGTTTTGATTGAACCATGTATTAAAGTGTCATCAATACGGCAGATGCCTTCTAATCTCTCTAAAATATTTGCTATTGATCTTTGGAATATTTCATGTACAGAAATAATGTTGAAAGGTAAATAGTTAAAATAGTACCTTCCAAATGATGTGATGAAAGCCAATAATAGTTTAGATTCATCTTATGATGGAAGCTATCAGAAGCCACGATTGGCATTACGTTTGGTGGAAATTATGTTTCTTGCAACTTCTCCAAACTTACATTCACAAATGTCATAGATTTCTCTGTCAGTTGCTTTTTTAGTTATGTAAGATTCACATGACTTTTTAGGAAGCTGTTTGTCTTGGATCTGATGCCATTCAAAACACCAGTTCTTGGTTTGGCCATTGATGAAATCATTCGTTATTAAAGTTGCCTTAATTTCATATCTCATTTTTTTAAAAAAATGTGTGTGGGAATGTTCTAAGTGTGCATAGGTAATGTTGTATTCAAATAAAATTCTAAGAATTACATCACACATAGACCCAGCACGAGGTGTACGCATTACATCTCTCATCAGAGTCTCTATCAAATGAGATCTCTAAAATCACCATTGACATGACTTACCACTTACATATTTAAGTATCAGCCCTTTACTCTACAAAATCATATATCCAAGACTAGTGTCTTTTGTGTCAATAGTGCTTAGCATAAACAATTTTGTGACTAATGTTTGATATATATCTGCAGGAGTTGACTTTTGTATAACAAAAGGAAAAGCACACACAAGGAAAATACTGTGGCTACTAGAGACCTAGAACAAATACAAAGAATGCTGGAGAAACTCAACAGGTCTGGTAGCATCTGGGGAGAAACAAACAGAATTAATGTTTTGAGTATGGTATGACTCTTCTTCAGAACTGAAAATATCATGAATATCAGGGCAGTTAGAAGTATTTGTCCCTGCATGAATTAGAAGTGATTATAATAATCCATAAAGTGCAAAAACTCCATCCCAGTTTGGATTATTGCCCAATTATTGGCATCACTTGGAAACTAGGAGGAGGAGTAGGCTAATTGGCTCTTTGAGCCTGCTCTGCCATTCAGTACGATTATAGCTCAATGTCATATTCCTACCTCTTGATGCCTTCAAAAGTTTTTATAAACTATCTCTTTCTTGAATATTGAGTGACTTGGCCACCACAGCCTCTGTGGTAGAGAATTCACTGCCCTTTGAGTAAAGAAATGTACTTTCATCTGAATCCTAAGTGGTCGACCTCATATTCTGAGATTGTGACCTCTAGATATAGACTTCCTATCCAGGGGAAATATCCTCTCTGCATTGACTCTGTTCAGATCCATTAGAATTTTTTATGTTTCAATCAGATCCCCTGTCATCCTTTTAAACTTTAGTGAATACAGGCTCTATTAAACCAATCTTTTCTCATAGGACAGTCCCACCATCCACAGCATCAGCCTAGTTAAAATCTGCTGCACCATCTCTATGGCAAGAATATGCTTTCTTAGGTAGGGAGACTAAAGCTGCACAATTGTGGTCTTACCAAGGCCCTGTATAATTGCAGTAAGCCAACCTTACTTCTGAACTCATACCCACTTGCAGTGAAAGCCAATTTCTCAGTAACTCCCAAATTGCTTTCTGCACCAGTCTGTTAACATCTATTAATTGGTATAGAAGGATACCCAGATCCCTTTGTACATCCACACTTCCCAACATATTGCGATTTAAATAATACTCTTCTTTCTGTTTTTCACACTGAATTGTACATCTTCATATTTAACCACATTGCACTGTATCTGCCATGTGTTTGCTCTCTCACTCACTGGTGTGTTGGCTTTCATTGGCAGGGGAATTGAGTTTAAGAGCCATGAGGTTATGCTGCAGCTCTATAAAATCTATAGGAAGGATGTGGAAGCTTTAGAGAGGGTGCAGAGGAGATTTACCAGGATGCTGCCTGGACTGGAGGGCAGGTCTTGTGAGGAAAGGTTGAGGGAGCTAGGGCTTTTCTCATTGGAGTGAAGAAGGATGAGAGGTGACTTGATAGCAGTGTACAAGATGATGAGAGGCATAAATAGAGTGTGTAGCCAGAGACTTTTTCCCAGGGCAGAAATGACTATTATGAGGGGGCATAATTTTTAAGGTGATTGGGGGAAGGTATAGGGGAGATGTCAGAGATAGGTTCTTTACAGAGAGAGTTGTGGGTGCGTGGAATGTGCTGCCAGTGGTTGTAGTAGAGTCAAATACATTAAGGACATTTAAGCGACTCTTGGGTAGGCACATGGATGATAGTAAAATGTAGGGTATGCAGGTTAGTTTGATCTTAGAGTAGTATAATAGGTCGACACAACATCGTGGGCCGAAAAGCCTGTACTGTGCTGTACTGTTCTATGTTCTATGTTCATTAGTCACTGCCTCTCAGAAAAAAGACCTGTTTATTTTCATTCTCTGTTTCTTGCATGTCAACCTGCTCTTGACCAATGTCGTCATATAACACACTGGTCATTTTTGGTTAACTTTGACCTTACGAGGAATCTTATCAAATGCCTTTGAAAAATCCAAATACACCATATCTACTGGGTATCCCCTGTGTATTCTATTGGTCACCTAGCTCATAAAACAGCATTCGCCTTTCATAAACCCATGCTAGCTTTGTCCAATCCCATTAATGTTTCCCAACTATCTTGTTTTTTACATTAGATTGCAGCATTTTCCCTAGTATTGATGTTAAGCTTAACTGATCTTGATCCTCTGTTTTTTTTTTTCCCCTCCCTTATTAAATAGCGGCATTACATTTGCCACCCTGCAATCTGTGTAGGAACTGCTCCAGAGTCTTTAGAAATTTGGAAGGTGACAAGAAATGCATCCAGTATTTTCAGGGCCACTTCCTTTAGCATGCTCAAATATAGATTATCAAGTTATAGTGATTTGTCAGCCTTTAATCTCATTAACCTCCCCAGTGCCATTTATCTTACGAAGACTATTTTCCTTGAATTATGCCTAACACTAACCCTAACCCCAACCATACCTCACGAGAAAATCTCTTGGGAGGCTTTTTAATGCCTTCTTTTCTGAAGATAGAACCAAAATATGTGTTTATTTCTTCAGTCATATTTTTTGTACTCCAATATAGTTTACTTGGCTTCTGACTCTAAGGGGCCTACCAGGGATTTCACATTTTAGGAAGAATATGAGAGCATTTGGAGAGGGTGCAGAAAATAAGAATGGTTTTGGGGATAAGAAACTTCAGTCGTATTAATAGATTGAAGAAGTTGGGCTGTTCTCCTTGGAAAAGAGATGATTAAGTGGAGATTTTATAGACATTTTGAAAATCATGAAGGGTATGGGCAGAATAGTTAGGAGTGAGACTTTCCATTTGCATAAGGTTCAGGAACCAGAGGATACCAATTTAATGTGATTGGAAAAGAAAGCATGACATGAGAAAAATCATTTGCACAACAGATGGTTAGGAACTTAAATATACTAACAGAATGGTGAATACAGATTCAATCAAGGTCTTCAAAGGACAACAGGATAATATCGAACAAGAAAAGATTTTTCTGGGTTACAGGGAGATGGCAGAAACTGGTAGAATCCATGTTGTTCTTGCAGAGTGTCAACATGGACAATTCACAATTAATGGCTTTTGTCTGTGTAAAGGAGCAAGGCTAGATGAGTTACTCTTTCAGGGTACCTTGGATGACAAGCCTACTATGTGATTCTGAATGGTCTGTTTTCTGGATGCCAGAATTTCACCCCAAAACGGGTTGGATATTCTAGATGACTGTTCTTTCCTCGCATAGTTATCTTTCCTGCATTCACTCTGTATCCTTCAATATTGCTTTTATGTTATATGTATAAACAAAAATCTCTTTATCTACTCTTTGGTGACAACATATTCACCAATACCATATCGTGTATCTACCTTCAGTGTATCACAGAAACTTATAATTACACTGATTTTAATTTGTAGCAATTTAAGGTTTAATTTCAGGGGTTGATATTTTTGAAAGTAATTTCACGGAAGCACCTGGTTTTGAGAAACTGATAAACTCTCATAAGATAATTACCATTCAAAGAATGGCCCATGTTTACTTAAAAAGTTAGTTGGGGAAATGATAAACAATAGATGACCCATTTGGGATCTTGATGAGGATGAATTATGTACAGTTGTCTTCATAAAATGTGTAAATTATTCAAGTGGTCCCTGAAACAAACAGATGTTGTTATAGTTTATGGTAATTTGTCTAAAATTAGCCGATCTGAAGTACGCCATGATGCTATGAGGATAGGTTGTTTTTGTTATGGTAAGTTTATTTAGGTATTTTCTCACAAATACGGGTAGTTTACATCTGAACCTGGAACAGTTTAGAACAGGCAGAGAGAGAAAGATGTCAGTGGTGAGTGCTTGGAAATTAGGTCCAGAAAGGCTGATCAAATATTAAGGAATTTTTCAATTTTGGAGCCACTGAGTAAGAAAGCAATGATGACTATGATTGTGGGGGTATTCTCAATAGTGAGGTGCTTAAGGAGTTTTGGAGGGTCACCAGGCTTGATGTCACTGGAAGGATCCCAAGAATCTCATATCTCAGGGAATAAAAGGACCACTGAAGAGTGAATTTCTCAGAGCTGTTGCACACCTCAGTTTGAACCCAGGAGAAGTGAAGGACCCTGCATGGTCCTGAAAGATTTTGGGAAACTCTTGGGTGGAATATAAAAAGAACAGGGAGTGTACAGCTGTGATTTTCAGGCTTAAAGAGTGTGTTTGTAAAATGTAGTAATAATTTGATCATATTGCTTTGTTTATATCTTGTATAGGAAAAGCTTTAATATAAAATGGGAAAGCTTTATAGTTTAAATTTCCTTTTAAAAGTTACTGATGGCTACCAAGATCAGAAAAATTGTTGATGCTGAAGAAAGCAAGGATTGTGCACTTGTTATATTTGGACCAGGATTTCTATAAATATTCAAAATGGTAACTCTGTTGCACTGCATGCTCTGAATCAGACTTTAAAATTTTCAACAACTTGGTGAAACTAGATTACTTCTCTGAGTTTTACTGCAATAGGTCTTGGAAGCCTCCATGCTTCGTGTAGAAGAGGCATTTTTTAGAAGTGAATCACCTTTGTCCTGTGTAATCCATTGTTTTGAAAAATTGTAAAAACCTTGATAGCAAACAAAAAAACAATTCAACACATTTCTTGACCAAAATAACAGCACTGCACAACAGGAGTCCTTGGTGACTAATGCCACAAAGAAGTAGATGACGGGAACTATCAGAAAATTTAGCTTTTGCATTTGTGCATCTTACTTTCTTTGTGAGGAATTTACTTGCCTCCAGGAATTAGAAACAAGACAATTCAATTACCATGGCTTTCTTGAATCTGGGAAACTCAGGCACTCTGCTGAGTTAGAAAGGAGCCTCATAAATTTCAATGAGTAAAGTTCCTGCTGTTTAGGCAGAATTACAAAGTGATTTGCAGCCAACTGAATAGAGTATCTGTCACAGAAATTCTTCACAGTGGAAGCTGTAATACTAGAAGAAGATGTCCTTCAAGACCTATAAAAGAAAATTTCATTTTTGAGATCAGAAGTCTGGTCTATTGTCAAGGCTCTACCGACTGCACCTTACATTTAGGTCTTTATGCCACTAGATCAGGAATTCAGGGGCCTGGACAAATGATTCAGAGTCCAAAACTACTTTTTCATGCAGAGGGTAGTGCATTATAGGAATGATATTATGTTGGAGAGGGTTCAGAAGAGATTTACCAGGATGTTGCCAGGTATGAAAGGTTTGAATTATAAAGAAAGGCTGGATAGGCTGGGACCTTTTCCACTGGAGCATAGGAGGCTGAGGGGTAACCTGATAGAAGTTTATAGAATAATGAGAGGTATATTTAGAGTTAATGGTAGTTGCCTTTTCCCTAGGATGGGGGATTTCAAGACTAGAGTTACATTTTTAAGGTGAGAGGAGGGAGATTTAAAACAGTGTTGGGACCTTTGCTATTTGTAATACACATAAATGATTTGGAGGAAAATGTAGCCGGTTTGATTAGTAAGTTTGCGGATGACACAAAAGTTGGTGGAATTGCGGATAGCGATGAGGACCATCAGAGGATACAGCAGGATATAGATCGGTGGTGACTTAGGCAGACAGATGGCAGATGGAGTTTAATCCAGAAAAATGTCAGGTAATGCTTTCCAGAAGGCATAATCCAGAAAATATATAGTAAATGACAGAACCCTTAAGAGTACTAATAGGCAGAGGGGTCTGGGTGTACTGGTACACAGGTCACTGAAAGTATCAATGCAGGTGGAGAAGATAGTCAACAAGGCATATGGCATGCTTGTCTTCCTTGGCCAGAGCATTGAGTTTAAAAATTGGCAGGTAATGTTGTAGCTTTATAGAACCTTAGTTAGGCTGCATTTGGAATATTGTGTTCAATTCTGGTCACTGCACTGGCTTTGGAGAGGGAACAGAAAAGATTTATCAGAATGTTGCCTGGTATGGAGGGCATTAGCTGTGAGGAGAGGTTGGAGAAACTTGGGTTGTTCTCACTGGAATGTTGGAGGTTGAGGGGCGACCAGATAGAGGTCTACAAGATTATAAAGGGCATGGACAGAGTGGACAGTCAGAAGCTTTTTTCCCAGGGTATAAGAGTCAACTACCAGGGGCCATGGGTTTAAGGTGCGAGGGACAAGGTTTAAAGGTGATGTACAAGGCAAGTTTTTTATACAGAGGGTTGTGGGTGCATGGAACTTGCTGCCAGGGAAGATAATGAAAGCAGATATGACAGTGACTTTTAAAGGGCGTCTTGACAAATACATGATTAGGATTGGAGTAGAGGGATTTGGTCTCTGGAAGGGTAGGGGGTTTGAGTTGTGACGTGCAGCATGTCGGTGCAGGCTTGGACAGCCGAAAGGCCTGTTCCTGCACCATAATTTTCTCTGTTTCAGTCTTACCTACAAGCCAGCATGTCTTCCCTGTTTTAGAACAATGAGGTTTCAAGTCCCCCTGCCCCAACACAATCCTAGCAATCATCCAAACTATCGAAAACAAAATGGATGAATACAGATCTAGACATATCTTATGCAGGGAACTGAGATTCTGCTATTTGCTCTGTTTTACAGAGACATGGCTCACTCCTGCTATACCTGACTGTGCCTTGCAAACTGAGGGGTTCTCCATACTTCACAGGGACTGCACAGTGTCCTTGAGAATGCTTCCTATCAACCCCTCCTGTCTCTCAGACGTGGCAACCTTGGTGACTCCCTGTTCTTCGGGCCTAGAATACCTTACAGTGAAATGTCATCCTTACTATTTGCCACTCGAGTTCACCTCTACCATCTTGACAGCAGTCTACATACCACCTCATGTGGATGTGAAGAATGCCCTGTATGAAATTTACATTTCTACAAATGCACTGAAATGAAATTTCCGAGGCCTTATTCATCATGGTCGGCAACTTCAACCAGGCCAACCTCAACAGTGTGCTACCAAAAGACCACCAACACGTCTCCTGCCCTCTAATGGGCCGAACTTCCTGAACCATTGCTACACCACCATCAAAGACGACTACTACTCCATTCCCACTTCGGAAAGTCAGATCATAACTTTGTGTTCCTCCTCCCAGCTTCCAAGCGGAAACTGAAACGGGAGCATCCTTCACAGAAAGTAGTACAATGCTGGTCTGATGTAGCGGTAAAGCTTCTCCAGGACTGCTTGGAATCGGCAGACTAGACCATAATGAAGAGCTCAAAGGACAACCCAGATGTCACCAGTGTCATGGACTTCATTAACAAGTGCGTGGAGGACTGCTTGCCAAAGAAGTCAATCCGGGTGTTACCCAACCAGAAACTTTGAAAGAACTGGGAAATCCACTGCTTATTGAAGATCAGGCATGCAGCATTCAAGTCAGACGACCCAGACCTATTCAGATAAGACATCCACAAAGCCATCAGAGATTCCAAGAAGCAGTACCGGACCAAGTTAGAGACCCAAAAGAACCTGCCGCCTGTGACAAGGCCTGCACAACATAATGGGATACAAAATGAAGCAGAGCAAGGTAGTGGACAAAAACACATTCCACCCTGATGTGCTCAATGCTTTCTATGCTTGGTTTGAGCAGAATGCCAGCAGTGCTGTATCACCTTCCCCAACGCGCCCAGTTGGAGTGCCCAGCCATGCACTTAGATCCTGTGCAGACCAGGTATTTAAGAAGACTACCATCATCCCAGTACCAAAGAAAGCACATGCAACTTGCCATAATCACTACTGCCTAGTGTCTCTGCCTAGTGCTTGAAAAGGCTGGTGTTGGCCCACATCAACTGTAGCCTGCCAGCATGTCTTGATCCCATGCAATTTGCCTACTGACGAAACATGTCCACAGCAGACACCATTCTCCTAGCCCTGCACTCATCCCTGGAACATTTGGGTAACAAGAACACCTACATCAGACTCCTACCCATCTACTACCGCTGTGCCTTCAACACCATATTCGTCTCCAGACTAATCTCAAAACTCTGAGACCTAGGACTCTGCAACTGGGTCATCAGCTTCCTGATCCACAAACTGCAATCAGTGAAGATAGACAACAGCATCTTCTCCACAATAACCGTCAACACTGAAGCCCCCCAAGGATGCATGCCCCTTACTGTGCTCCCCGTACACTCACGACTGTGTACCAAAATTATGAATTGAACACCATCTACAAGCTTGCTGATGACACCACCATGGTAGGATGGATATCACGCAATGATGAGCCAGAATACAGAAAGGAGATAGAGGGCTGGGTGTCATGGTGCAATGAATATAACCACTCTCTCAATGTCAGCTAAACAAAAGAACTGATCATTGGCTTCAGGAAGAAAGGAGGAGGACATGCCCCCACCTGCATCAACAGAGCTGAGGTGGAGAGGGTCGTGAATGTCAACTTGCTGGAAATGACGATAACCAATAAACTGTCGTGGACTTCCCGCTTGGATGTGATGGTCAAGAAGGCACAACAACACCGCAGGACCCTCACTAAATTTTACAGATGCACCATAGAAAGCTTAACTATCTGGGTGCATAACAGCCTGATACGGCAACTGTTCTGCCCAGAACTATAAGAAACTGCAAAAGGTTGTGTGAACAGCCCACTCCACATAAGCCAACCTCCCATTTACATTTCTCATTGCCACAGAAAGGCTGCCAACATCATCAAAAATCCCTCCCACTCCAATAATGCTCTCCTGCATCCTCTTCCATCAGGCAAAAAATACAGAAGCTTGAACACATGCACCAACAGGTTCAAGTTCAGCTTCTTCCCTGCCATTATTAGACTGAAAAATGGACTTTGTTACTACAAATAATGTTAACCTTGCTAATGTTGATCTTACTTGGAGCACCTCCAGTGCAGTTGTAAATTGTAGTCCTCACTAAGCACTCAATGATCTATATGCTGTTGTTTGCTATGATCTGCCTGTACAGCTCACAAACTAAGTTTTTCACTGAAAGTAGGTACATGTGACTATAATAAATCAAATCAAATCAAATCATAGCTCTAGTGAATATAGTACAGAAAATGCACTCGAGCAATTTTTCAGGTCTTCTTGAACAGCATGGCCCAAATCCTGGCTTTTCCTGCCTAGGATGCAGAGGCAATAGGTGCATGGGATCGCCATCACCTGCATGTTTTTCTCCATGTCACAGACCATCCTGACTTGGAAATACATCACCATTTCTCCACCATCATTCAGTCAATATCCTTGGATTCTATCCGACAGGACTGTAGGTGTAACTCAATGACATGGATTGAAGCTATTCAAGTGGGTGGCTCACCATAATCTTCTCAAGGACTAGTTAAGGATAGGCAATACATACTAGCATTGCCAATTACTCCCAGTCTCATGAATAAATAAATTTATAAGTCTTTATATAAGTCTTTTCTGAAATACATATCCTGTTATTGACATGCAGCTTTCAGACTACTGTTGTTCCAGTCCAAATGCTGACAAGCTGCTTCTGAACATCTGTCAATGGTTTGCAGCTTGTCTGTTCCACTTAATTCATGTCTTTCCCATTTATTGAAACCGAGGACCTCATTCAAATGGAACTAGCCCTATCCTTTTTCACTTTAAATGAGGACTTCACCTCCTTTTGCATCTCTTGTACTATCTATCCATTTGTTCTGCTGTCCCAATATCCAGGAGTTAAACCACTCTCTTATATGTTTATTCATGATCTTACTGGGGGAAATGCAGAGCAATGCAGGGATCACAATGGATTATATTCCTCAACAAACCTCAGACCACCAAAAGATTAACAATGTGAATGGAAATCTTAAACTACTATTTTTGAAGTATTATTACTAGCTCTTCAATTATTGCAAGATATTGCAAGAACAAGTATTTTCCATGCTTCATGTGATTTCGGTTCTGTTGCATGGAAACTTATGAGAAGAGTTAAAGGGTTGGGACATGCTGTGCTCAGGGTTCAGCAGGGGTTAAAGTTTCCACAACAGAGATTACAGAGATGCTCAAGAATCTAACTGCAGGCACAGCAGATAAGGGAACAACTATGAGAAGGGAGAAGTCAATGCAATTCTGAGGGTATTATACTTAAATGTACACACTATATGAAACAAGGGAAATGAGACTAACGCAGATTGAAATTGCCAGGTGTGATGTTATGGGTATCACAGAGACATGCCTCCAAAGGGATCAAGGAATAGGAACTGAATATCCAACTATACACACCTTATGAAAAGAACAGGCAAATGGGCAGGGGGACACAGGCAGGTTTGCCTTGTTAATAAGAATGAAATAAAATCAATAGCAGGAAGTGATTTGGAGTTGGAAGGCATAGAATCTGTATGGCTGGAGTTGAAGAACTGCAAAGGGAAAAAGAACAGTCCAAAGATGTGCAGATTAGATGGATTAGCCATGGGAAATGCAGGATTACAAGACCAAGGCAGGAGGGTGGGTCTTGGTGGGATGCTTTTCTGAGAGTGGATGTGGATTCAATGAGCCAAATGGCCCCTACTCTGTGAGAATTCTATGATTCTATGAACATGATGGGAGCGGTGTACAAGCCTCCCAGCAATAGTCAAGATGTGGGGAACAAGGTAAATGAGTCGATAGAAAAGGCATGTAAGGAGCTGCGAGTACAATAATCATGGAGGACTTCAAGGTGAACTGGGAAAATCAGGTTGGCTGCAGATCTCAAGAAAAAGAATTTGTGGAATGTCTACAAGATGGCTTTTTGGAGCAGCTTGTGGTGGAGCCCATTACAGAACAAACAGTTTTGGAGAGAGTGAGGTGTAATGAGGCAGACTGAGGAGCTGAAGGTGAAGGAACCCCTGGAGGGAATGGTGATAACATGATAGAATTCACCTTGCAGTTTGAGAGAGAGAAGATTGAATAAGTATTATAACTGAGTTAGGGTAACTACAAAGATATGAGGGAGGAGCTGACTCGAATTGCTTGGAAGAGGAGCCCAGCAGGGAAGACATTGGAGCAACAATGGCAGGAGTTTCTGGGGTAATTCGGGAGGCTCAGCAGAAATTCATCACAAGAAAGTAAAAACATAAGGGGAGAATGAGGCAACTATGGCTGACAAGGGGAGTCAGGGGCAGCATAAAAGCAAAAGCAAAACATATAATGTGGTGAAAATTAGTGGGAAGCCAGAAGATTGGGCAGCCTTTAAATACAAGCAGCCGAGTGGCTTAGTGGTTAGCACTGCTGCCTCACAGTGCCAGGGATCTAGGTTCGATCCCTACATCAGGTGACAGTCTGTGTAGAGTTTGCACATTCTTCCTGTGTCTATGCGGGTTTGCTCTGGTTTCCTCCCACAGTCCAAAAATATGCAGGTTAGGTGGATTGGCTAGCTAGTAATATAAAAGAAGATTGCAATTTTTTTTTTGCAGTTGTCCAAAAGATAAGAGAAAAAGAAGAGTGGACATTGGACCATGGGAAAATAAGACTGGAAGTAGTAATGGGGAACAAAGAAATGGCAGAAGAACATGCTTTGCATCAGTTTTCACAGTGGAAGACACCAGCAACACATGAGAACTTCAAGAGAGTTAGAGCAGAGGTGATTGTAGTGGCCATTACTAAGGAGAATTTGCAGGGGAAGCTGAAAATTCTGAAGGTTGATAAATTATCAGGACCAGATGGAATACACCCCACAATTCTGAAGGAGATCACTAAGGAGATTGTGGAACTGATACTTCAAGAATCACTGGAGTCAGGGAGAGTCCCAGGACTGGAGAGTAGCTAATGTAACACCTCTGTTTAAGAAGGGAGGGAAGCAGAAGACAGGGAACTATAGGCTGAGGCAGGGCCACTGGACCCAAAGCGTTAACTCTGATTTATTTTTTCACAGATGCTACCAGACCTGCTGAGTTTTTCCAGCAACTTCTGATTTTGTTCCTGATTTACAGCATCCGCAGTTCTTTTGGTTTTTATTTTGTATAGCCTGGTTAGCCTGATCTAGGTCATTGCTAAGATCTTAGTGTCCATTGTTAAGGATTTGATTGTGGAGTACTTGGGAATGCATGGCAAAATAGGGAGCCCAAGTTATTGAGGGTATTTAAGACAGAGATAGATAGGTTCTGGATTGGTAAGTGAATCAAGGATTACAGGAAGAAAACAGGAAACAAGGTTTTGAGAAACATATTAGCCATGACCGAATGGCGCTGAATGGTCTAATTCTGCTCCTATATGTTATGGACTTATGATCTTCATTACACAGGAATTTCATCTCCAGTTTTTTTTTATTGTTTTTTGAATTATGAGATGAAATAGCATGATTTGAGACCCAGATGAGGAGGACTTTCTTCTCTCAGAGGGTTGTGAGTCTTTGGAATTCCTTGCCACAGAGAACTGTAGGGGCGGAGTCTTTGTGTATATTTAAGGCTGAGATAGATCGATTCTTGATCATGAGGGGAATCAAAGGTTAATGGGAAAATGCAGGAAAGTAGATGTGAGGAATTTTGGATCAGTCATGATCCTATTCAATGGCGGCACAGGCTCGAGGTCCTGTTCATATTTGTTATAGTATTATGGTTTTATGATTAAAGCAGTTCCTCACTCAAATCATTTTATCTGAACTAAATTAATTGACAGTCAGCTTATCTTGAACACCCAATTTCTAGAATTTTTCCAACTTCGTGAGTATTTTCTACCTTTGGCAGTACAAAATCATTGAAGATGCTAGAGCACCATCATGATATAATCTAACTAATTTTCTTTTCCACTGAATGCTATACACATAATGAAGAGAATTACACACCATTGAATTAAAAAGAAACTTAACAGAAGTCTTATACAGCAATTTAAAGACTTTATGCAGAAATGGTCAGAGCGCAGGCAGATGTGCGTGAACCACTCTAAATGTATTTTTGCATTAGGATATCAATCGTACCATTTTGAATTGTTCTACTGTACTTTTTCCTTCCAGTGCATGCTTTGTCAGGAGGAAAGTATTTATTCCTATTTCCAGGAATCATCATTATCTTCACCTTTCAAAAGTAGCTCCCTTTCCTTCATTTCAATGTTATATTGTCCACATTAAGGTATTCTCAACATGTCCAACAGATGTATCCAGACATCTAATATGGGAGTTAAAAAGCCTCACAATCCAGTCTAAATTGTTTCTAGTACTGGCCTTTGTGTCACAAGATCAGTCAGTCCTCTCACTCTTCAGAAACATTCCTGAGGACAGGGGATAGTGCTTACCATATCACAATTCTGTTACATTGCAAGAATTATTATACAATATCCTACTGTGCCTTCCAGAAACTTCCACTGCCAGAAGCTATATGGTGTCACCAGTAATTTGTTTGGGGAAATGGGCCAAAGATTTTGTTTTCCACTCATCAGGATTGTGTTGTCCGTGTCATTGGTCAGTAAGTGCACTCTGGTGGAGGCTTTTTCATGGGTAATGCGCAAGTTTGATGATGACTGACTGGTTAGTACCAAATTTTGTTTAAATTCTAAACCAGGCTGGTTGATTTTGATGTGCATCAAGGACTTCATTTCTATGAGGTAGATTAAACATGTGATAGTTCTTTAAGAGGATTTTTTTTAACGAAATTTGTGCTGTTCCATTATTTAGCAGCTTTGTATGGTTGTAGCCTATGAAGCTCAATTGAATTCAATTTCTATGTGTCAGATCTGCTCAACCACTGACTGCAGTTCAGAACAGAATCCACTGCAATAAAAATTTAGAGTATTGACGCTTAAGCAGAACAGTGTGCAACTCCCTCCCTCTCTGGATAGCCTTACTTCTGATAGTATTCTCATATCACCAGCCCCTAACATGTAAAACATATGTAAATACATGGAGAACAGGAACAATGGTTGGTAGGTGTGACTGGGCCCGAGCAGTTTGCAGTCTACATAGATAAGGGAAACAAATGTAATATTTCCAAGACAACAAGGTGCAGGGCTGGATGAACACAGCAGGCCAAGCAGCATCATAGGAGCAGAGAGGCTGACGTTTC
>NC_063332.1:138110901-138144721 GCF_021869965.1 Rhincodon typus | reverse complement strand
TTCAGAACCCCCTTCCCCTCCCCCTTTTCTGATGAAGGGTCTCGGCCCGAAACGTCAGCCTCTCTGCTCCTATGATGCTGCTTGGCCTGCTGTGTTCATCCAGCCCTGCACCTTGTTGTCTCGGATTCTCCAGCATCTGCAGTTCATATTATATCTGTAATATTTCCAAGTTTGTTGGTGTCATAAATTTCGATGGAAATATGAATAGTGAGAAGGATGTAAAGAGGTTTCAAGCGAATTTGGACAGGTTGAGGGAGTGGGTAAGATTATGGCAGATGGAATTTAATGTGGATAAGTGTGAAGTTACTAATTTGGAAGGATGAATGGAGCTGCAATGCATTTCTTAAATGGTGAATAATTCAGAAATGTTTATAGAGTTACACAGCGTGGAAACAGACCCTTTGGTCCAACTCATGCCTGCCAACCAAGTTTTCCAAACTAAACCAAGCCCATTTGCCCACATTTGGTCCATATCCCTCTAAACCTTTCCTATTTATGTACTTATCTAAATACCTTTTTAAATGTTATACCTGTACCTGCATCTATCATTTCCTCTGGCACATCATTCCACATAGAAACCATCCTCTGTGTGAAAAAGTTGCCCCTCAGATACCTTTTAAATCTTTTTCCTCTCACCTTACAATTCAGCTGTCTAGTTGTGAGCTCCCCTACCCTCGGGAAAAGATCTTTGCTCTTCACCTTATCTATGCTCATCATGATTTTATAAACCTCTATAAGGTTCTCTATAATCACTCAACCTCTTACACTGCAGTGAAAAAAGTCCCAGCCTATCCAGCCTCTCTTTATAATGCAAACCCTCCAGCCCTGGTAACATCCTTGTAAATCTTTTCTGCACCCTCCTCTGATGTTACTATGGCTTTAAGAGATCTATTTTATCATGGATTTTTTTGAATAGAGGAGTTAAGGCAGAGGCATTGAACAGTCTATGCAGGCCCACTAGAGTAAACATTTCGTGAGGACTTGGGTTTTTTTCTAAAGTTGGAATAGTAGAAGCAGCCTGAATGGGTGTGGTCAAGCTCTCACAGAACCAGGATTTCTGGTTTTTCGTTTTCAGTAACAGTATTTGTTGGGGTCTCGGCAGGGTTTGGAAGCTCCAGTACATATCACCCTGCTGCACTGTATCTCATAATTTTGTCTTGATGTTGTTTTCCTCCCGCTGCTGGAGTTGCATGTGAGACAATCTGTATTTCTGAATTTGCCTTTTCCAAGAGTGTGTTTATAGGATTTACTATATTGGAACAGTTAACTAATAATAGATGCTGTATTGATTACTTTGTTGAATATTTTGATGGAATTACAGCTAAGCCAATTCTTTTCTTTATTTTTTCTTTTCTTGTATGTTAATTATAATGTGCGAATAAAATATATTTTGCTTAATATCGGATTTTATCAATTGAATTATATCTGGAACGCAACATCTTACACTTACCTTTAAAATAAGAAAAAGTTAGGGTCTAGACTATTTCTGAATATTTTGAGGTGGCTTGGTCTGGTCCATAACACTCCCCAGTTTAATAATATTCTTCCTATAGCAGGGCAACCAGTATTGTATGCAGTACACTAAAAGTGGCATAACCAACACCTTTAACAACCACAATGTGACATCCCTACTCCTATAATCAATGGTCTGAGCAATGAAGGCAAGCATGCTAAATGTCTTCTTCTGAATGCCTAATGCTTAGTTCTGAGGAAAGGTCACTTGACCTGAAACGTTAACTTTGATTTCTCTCCACAGATGCTACCATACTTGCTGAGCTTTTCCAGAAATTTCTGTTTTTGTGCCTTCTTTACCACCCTGTTTACCAGTGACACAACTTTCAAGGAACTATGCACCTGAACCCCTCAGTCTCTCTTTTCGACAACATTCTCCAGGGCCCTACCATTAACAATGTGTGACCTGTCCAAAGGGATTTGAGTGTCTTAAAAATAAGTTACTGAAAGCTTAAATGCAGATGCAGCAAGCAATTAGGAATGCAAATGGTATGATAGCTTTTATTGCAGGAGGAATGCAGAAGTAAAAAAGATACTCTTGCTTTAGTTGCATGGGACCATGCTAAGGCTTGAAGTATTGTGGACAGTTTTGCTTCCTTTAGGTATACTTTGCTCAGAAACATTCATTAGTTTAATTTCTGGTTTGGCAGAATTATCCTGTGAGGAGAGTTTGTGGAAGCTGAACCTGTATTGTCTAGCATTTAGAAGAATAAAAGATGCTCTAACTGAAACTAGCAACATTTTTAAAGAGCTCGATGGGGTGGATGCAAAAAGGATGGTCCCCTGGCTGTCGGGAGAGTTGTTCAAAAACAGGGGGGAAAGGTCTCAGTATAATGGCTGGGCCATTTAAGACTGCAAATAAAAGAAAATTCTTCACTCAGAATAGATGCATCTTTGAAATTCCCTCCCAAAGGTTGTTGAACCTCAATGATTGAATATAGATAGAAATTGATACATTTCCAGACACCTTTTGGCTGTCCCTTGATTTGAGGATGACCTTTACGCAGGGTTGTGTGTTTCTCCTGTATGTCTTCATGTGAACAGGCTCGTTCTCCACTGACTGATCTTTGGGCCCAGAGGGCAGAATTTACCATGAGGTAGTAGGAATCAGAGCAGAGGATTTTTCTCTGATTTTTCCATCTCTGTCGCTACTTTGTTCATCAGTCAAGTGTTTGGACTCAAAGCATGATGCAGCTTGATGGATAGAATTATTTATCTCCCTTCTTGAGCATAGCTACAATTTGAGTACTGCCGAAAAAAATGTATTTTGTCAAAACCTTTAGTTTTTTTTCACTCAACAGGTTTGAGTTGTCCACAACATTGGATGGTAATTGCATTCTGATTGCTGGAGGTATTCCATGGAGAATGCACAAGTTTGATAATGACTGACTTAAGCTATCAGATTTTGTTTAAGTTCTAAACTAGGCTGGTTGATTCTGAATACTGTGACTTACTCCTCTGGGCCTCCACTTTGAACAATAGTTCCTGATGCCTCAGGAGACACTCCATGCGCAGTGATCACCTCCAACCCCTGTCCATGGAAGGTGGCATTGGACACACTGGCCTTGCTACAAGCTCACTGCGATCCCTGACTCACGTAGAATAGCGTTCTCCACTTCAATGCTGCAGTTTGGACTGCACCTGTGCCTTTCATTTATAATACTGGTAACAAGCCCCTGTATGCAGGAGCAATTATCCATCTTATTGATCAGTTCAGGGTTCTTTGCTTTATCTCTTAACACTCACTTGCTTTGCGCCTACTTGAATGCTCACAGCATTTCTGCCTTGTTATTTTGCGTTTTATTATCTTATTCAGAACTTACTTCTCTTATTTCCATTAATTAGCCAATCGTCTACCCATGCTACCCGCAACACCATGGGCTCATCTTCGTCAGTAACTTTACGTACAGCACCCACTTCCGACATGCCTTAAAATTAAAAGTGAAGCCAAAACTTCCTGGACTTCATACTTCAAGAGCGGGAGGGTTTAACCTACATCAGTCTCCAAACAGTCAAGCCCTATCCTTAGTGAAACCTACTTGCATATTTTTCTCATTCTTACGCTTGCCAGCCATGTTGCTTCTCTGAGCAAATTTGCCATTTGATACCGAATTAGGATTGCTTTTAGACTTTGCTCACTGGCAAATAAATTCAATCTGCAAAATCTTCAGCAGAATTTTTCCATCTTGCAGAAAGACCCCCACCCTATCAGGCTGAAGTTGATTAAAACATAGGTCCCAGAGATGAACGATCAGTATACTAAACTGATTGTTCCACCTAATCTCTCCCAAGCTTTTCTATTTAAATAATAAACAGAGAAATATGATCTCTTGAAATTCAGTACTTATTTTATTTAAATCACTCTTCCAACTTCACATGATCTAAGTTTGCAGTTTATGTTATTTATCTTGCTGATTATCAAGCAAATACATTATGTTCAACATTTCTTCTTTAATCAACATCACAGAAACGGGCTGCTCTAGCACTGGAACAATTCGTGATTGGATTTCAGGAACTGCGGTTTGCTCTTAAGTACAATGGACTGCTTGCATGCCTAAACACAAAAAACAACTTACTTATGCTCATCGTAGAACAAGGAGGAGATAACTGTGCCATAAGAGTAAAAGAATGTGCCTTATAATCATGAGGCTACAAGATTCCCAGACCACAGCATTTCCCTTTCTCACCAGCCCATGTACCTTAGGACCTGATCACCATATAATTTTTTCTCAACCTCCACCCCAGCCATGTAGAGTACCATTGTCCACTATCTCCATCTCCATCTCCCCTCCCCACAACTGTCAACACCTACTGATACTCTTCCAAGTCCTAAATTTCCCACTTCCAGCCATGTAACACCTGTCCAGACCTCAGGTTGCACAATGCCTCCATACAACTATCACTTACTTATGCAATTTTGGACATTCCTCTTCAACATTAATTTTCAGTGTATTAGCATGCAAGGCCCAAGATCCAGTGTTCTTTGGTCCTCTCGATTATTTATTATGGACATAATTGCATTTCTAAGCCAATACCTTATAATTGAAATCATTTATGTTTTGAGACTGTGCTGGTTGCAAATTGACTGCTACATTGCCTGACATTACCTAAGTGAGTATCCTTTAAATATATTTTATTGAGAAATATCTTTGGTTGTGAAAAACACTCTGAAAATTGAAGTGTTCTCGTCTTTTCCCTTACTATTAAAGCATCTTAATAGATATTTTTCTTTGCTTTCTCTATTTATCTCAACGCTGCCAACCCGGAAACTGGAGGTGCTGCAAAGATAAGGACTCAAATTTAAACCAACTCACTGAAAAGGAAAAGAAAGTTTGAACAGTTAACATTGTGAAAATTGACTTGCTGCCCCATTCCTGCAGGAAACCTCCATTATTTTAATTCTAGGCCAGACTCAGATGGTGCACGTGCCCAAAAGCAGCAGCTGTGTGCCCTATGAATAAGTTCTAATCAAGATCTGATAGTACTATTATAATGTTGAGCTGAACTTAACTTAAGTAGTGAATAGGCTACAGTCAATGAGGATAGGTAAATGCACAATAGCACTCAACACTGGAGCCCCCAAGGTTGCGTTCTCAGCCCCATACTGTACTCCCTGTACACCTATGACTATGTTGTCAAATTCTGAATGAATGCCTTCTACAAGTTTGCTGACACCACCACCATTGTGGGATGGATATCTAACAATGACGAGTCAAAATAATGAAGGGAGATAGCAAGCTTGGTTACGTGGTGCAACGGAAACAATCTGTCTCACAATTTCGGCAAAATTAAAGAACTAATCATCAGCGGCACAGTGGCTCAGTGGTTAGCACTGCTGCCTCACAGCGCCAGGGACCCGGGTTCGATTTCACCCTCAGGTGACTGTCAGTGTGGAGTTTGCACATTCTCCCTGTGTCTGTGTGAGTTACCTCCGTGTGCTCCGGTTTCCTCCCACAATCCAAAGATATGCAGGCTAGGTGGATTGGCCATGCTAAGTTCCCTGTAGTGTTCAGAGATGTGTAAATTAGGTGGGTTATAGGGGGATGGGTCTGGGTGGGATGCTCTGAGGGGCAGTGTCGACTTGTTGGGCCAAAGGGCCTGTTTCCACACCGTAGGGATTCTATGATCTTTGACTTCAGAATGAGAGGACAAGACACTCCCATCTACATCAACGGAACTGAGGTTGATACAGTGAAGTGCATCAAGTTCCTCAGAATGATGATAACCAATGACCTGTCCTGGAATTCCCACGTAAATGCAACAGCCAGAAAGGCAAAACAATGCTTCTTCTTCCTCAGGAAATTTGTCATGTCCATTAGGTCCCTCACCAACTTCTAAAGATGCACCATTCTGTCTGGGTGCAAATATGGCCTGGTTTGGCAACTGCTCTGCCCAGGACCGTAGGAAACTACAGAAGGTGGTGTGTATAGCCCAGACCATCACAGAAGCCAACCTTCCCTGGATTCTATTTACATGGACCACAAAAAGGTGACCAACATTATCAAAGAACTATCACACCCTGGTAAAGACCTCCTACAACCTTTTCCATCAGGCAGAAGATACAGAAGCTTGAACACATGCACAAGCAGGTTCAGGAACAGCTTCTTTCCAGTCTTTATCAGACTGTTGAATGGATTCTAGCCTCAAATAATGTAACCTGCAATGTAATCTGTATGCCTCTAGGTCTTTTTGTTCTGGACATTCTTTACTTGCTGTGATCTGCCTGTATCACTCGTAAACAAAGCTTTTCACTGTGACAATAAAATCTAAATCAAAATTGAATCAAATCAGAGAAGTCTGATCCAGCAGCAAACCCACTGATAAAAATAGTTAAATGTAGAACAGTGACTCACCTCAAAGCTTGAAGAATGACTTTTATCCAAACTGACTGAACTTGATATAAACACTTTCCCAGAGATGAACAATCAGTATATTAAGCACATTGTTTAATCTAATCTCCCCCAAGCTTTTCTGTTTCAATAATGAACAATTAAATTTGATCTACTGAAATTCAGCATTTACTTTCTTTAAATGACTTTTCTAATTTTGCACTGTATTAGTTTACATGCTATAGCACTGGTTCTGCCAGTTTACAAGAATATTTAGTACATGAAACACTCACGGGTGAATTCTCCTCATCTGGCAGAAAGAAGGCAGCGAATCAATTATAAATTCCTGTGGAATATACTGAAGTATCTCACCAATCTATTTTTAACCTGCTCTGCTAAGCAGAAAAGAAAGACACTTGCTGAAAACTGGAATGCACATTGGGCTTTGGAGATGTTACTAGTTATATGTTATGGACCAGGCTAGACCCCCTCAAAATATTTTAAGAAGGTAGCCTAGCCTAGACCCTATCTTTTTCTTATTTTAAAGGCAGATGTGAAGTGGGTGTTCCTGGTGTAATGCAACTTGTCACACCACTCAGCTTTAAGCAAAATAAAATTTATTTAAACACTACAGTTGAAACACTAACAAAAGAAAGCAGAATTTAGAGTAACTTCATGATTGGAAAATCTAACCGATCCGATACAGCAACTTAACTAATTAACTGTTCCAATATAGTAACATCCCATAAACACAACCCTTGGCAAAAGATAGAATCAAACACAGATTCTTACAGGCAGGAGGGAACAACATCCAGAGAGGGATTTCAGAGGAATCCTTTACTGAAGCTTGTAACACTTCTGGTACTCAAAACATCTTGTGACTGATACAGCTAAAAAAAGAAAGAAACTGAACTGGGAGAACTGGCCACTCCCCTTCCATTGTTGAACTGTCACTTCCTAGTCTCTTTGACGCCTCTACCTTTACAATCTCACTTCAAAAAAACCAAGGACAATATAACCTCATTTAAAGTGACAGAATCGTCACACCTCCCCCCTTAAAAAAAACCCATCAATATACAAAGATGGTTTCATTTTAAAACTCTTAGTCTCACTGTATTAGTACACTAAATACATATAAATTACATTGTCTCTAAGCATACAAACTTTCACTACTACATTCTATTTCAGTCTGTTTACTTCTGCCATCAAACACCTCCATCTGTCTTCATCCAAGTCATGACAATATGTCAGCAATTACGTTTCCTCATCCTGCCATGGGCATAATTTTCAAATTGAGTGGCTGCACTAATAAGCTCCATCTAAACAGTCTGGAATTTTTGTCCTTAAATTTCTCCAAAAACTTTAGTTGGTTATGATCAGTATATATAATTGTCTAAGGTTTTGGAGTAGATCTGTAGCTCGGGTTGTGGGTGTTGAGGTTGGTTGGCTCACTGAGCTGGTTTGTTGTTCCGCAGACGTTTCGTTACCGTGCTTGGTAACATCCTCAGTGCAGCCTCTGATGAAGTGTCGGTGTGTTTTCCTGCCTGGTTTTTAAACTCTGGGGTCCGTTGCGATGGATTGCCTCACTTCCGGGTTTCCTCCGTAGTGGAATCTATATGAGGTCGAGTTCAGTGTGTTTATTAATAGCATACTTCGTGGAGTGCCATGCTTCCAGGAATTCTCGTGCTTGTCTCTGCCTAGCCTGTCCCAGGATCTTGGTGTTGTCCCAGTTGAAGTGGTGGTTCTCCTTGTCCATGTGGATTGAGATGAGTGAGTATTGGTCGTGTCTTTTTGTAGCCAGTTGGTGTTCATGTCCTCTTGTTGTTAGTTTCCTTCCTGTTTGTCTGATGTAGTGTTTCTCGCAGTGGCTAAAGACCCACTCCCCACCATGGACAGGACCAATGTCATCTACAAGATCCCCTGCAGAGACTGCGAGAAACACTACATCGGACAAACAGGAAGGAAACTAACAACAAGAGGACATGAACACCAACTGGCTACGAAAAGACACGACCAATACTCACTCATCTCAATCCACATGGACAAGGAGAACCACCACTTCAACTGGGACAACACCAAGATCTTGGGACAGGCCAAGCAGAGACAAGCACAAGAATTCCTGGAAGCATGGCATTCCACGAAGCATGCTATTAATAAACACACTGAACTCGACCCCATATACATTCCACTACGGAGGAAACCCGGAAGTGAGGCAATCCATCACAATGGACCCCAGAGTTTAAAAACCAGGCAGGAAAACACACCGCTTCATCAGAGGCTGCACGAAGATGTTACCAAGCACGGTAACTAAACATCAGCTGCACAACAAACCAGCTCGGCGAGCCAACCAACCTCAACAATATAAAATTGTCTCAGACACATCACTGGCAATATAAGTGTTGAATGTTATAACGCCAACACTAAGCTCAATGTCTCCTTCTCGATTGTGGAATACTTCTGTTGGTGAATATTCAATTTCCTGGAGAAATACCCGATAGATTTTTCGATCTTCTCGTTGTTGTCTTTTAAGAGTACACACGAACACCCACCTCACTTGTATCAATAGCCATCTTGAATGGCTTTGTGTAATAAGGTGTGGCTAATATTAGGGCAGATTTTCAGGCTGTCAAATGCCTTCTGACAGTCTGCCTTCCACTGAAATTTCCTGCACTTCTTCAATAAGTCAGTCAGTGGAGCAACCACTCTGCTAAAATTTAGTACGAAATTCTGATAAGACCCACTTAATCCCAGGAATTGTAGTACTGCTCTCTTTGTTGATGGTATGGGAAACTCCTCAATAACCTTTGCGTGGGGCCATCTGTCCATGTCTGATAACACAGCCCAGGAACATGACTTGAGCTTTGGTGAATTCACTCTTAGCCAGGTTTATCACCAAGTCTGCCTCCCAAAGTTGATTGAATAATTCTGATAAATGCTGCAAATGTTCCTTCCAAGTGTGGCTAAAAATCACCAGGTCATCGATGTAGACCACACAATTGAGTAATCTAGAAGTGACTTTATTGGTTAGTCTTTAAAATGTGGCTGGTGCATTTTTCATACAAAGTGGCATGGCTTTAAATTGGTATTGCCCACTTGGTGTTACAAAAACTGAAATTGTCTTTGCTCTTTCTGATAAAAGTCCTTGCCAGTATCCTCTGAGTAAGTCCAACTTAGAAATATAAGTTGCTTGTCCCAGCTTCTCAAATGTCTTCCAAATGTGGAACCCAATCTGAATCAGACTTTGTAACTGCATTGACTTTGCAATATTCCACACATAATCATTTGGTACCATCTGGTTTTGGCACCATTACTATGGATTAGCTCCAGTCAATGCAACTCACTTTGATTATGTTGTCTTGGAGCATGCGTTCAAACTGTATTTGAACCTGTGCCAACTTTAGAGGGTTAAGTCTATAAGGATGTTGCTTAATTGGAACTTCATGCCCTACTTCTACATCATGGACAACTAAATTAGCACTTCCCAGCTTATTCCCACATATCTCCCTATGCAATAGTAATAACTCTTGCAGGTCATTTTAATTTTCTTCTGTAAGATAACTTAATAATTTATCCCAATTTTTGAGAACTTCCTCATTGCCCAATTTAGTTTGAGGAATGTCCAATGCGGAATCCTCTGAACATGGTTCTTCACTCCATGTTGTAATCAGTAGCATATTCTCCTTTTGCTTTCCTTCCCTATCAAAATACCATTTGAGTATATTCACATGACATAATCTGTGAGACTTCTTTCAATCTGGAGTCCTTGTCAAATAGTTCACCTCACTCAATCACCTTTCAATTTGATATGGTCCACGAAACCTTGCTTTTAAAGGTTCATCTAACACTTTATCTCCTTTAGCAAAATTGTGAGTTTTTTTGATTTCTTCTCTGCCTTCTGTTTCATCAAATGCTGTGATATTTATCAATGTTGTCTGGCCAACTCTGCTGCTCTATTTAATTGTTCTCTAAAATTTGACATTCAGTCCAAATTTGTGGTCTTTAACACGGATGCAGACATTTCTCCTTAATTAATTTCAGTGATTCTCTTACCTCATACCCAAAATTTAATTCACATGGATGAATTTGGTTGATTCATTTGGTGCATCCCTAATTGCAAAAAGTACAAATGGAATTCCTGTATCCAAATCAACTGGGTAGTGTTGACTATAAGCCCTTAACATAGTCTTCATTGTATGACTCAATAACTCTATAAATCACCAACACCTCAAGGCATGTATCCAAGATTTCTAATGGATGTTGTTGCAGAGATAGTGGAATCATTAGAATTTGGGAGGATTCCAGTGGATTGAAAAACCCAATAATGTCACATGCCTGATTAAGAAGGAATGACAGAAAGCAGGAAACTATAGGGCAGTTTGCTTATTGTCTCTTGTTGTGAAATTCTAGTGTCCAACATTAAGCAAGAAAAAGGACATATAGAAAACCTTTATTGCAACAAAGCAGAGTCAACATGGTTTTGTGAAAGGGAAATCATATTTGATAAATTTACTACAGCTCTTTGTGGATATAATAAGCAGAGACAATAAAGGGGAATTGGTAGATGTAGTGTATTTGGATTTCCAGAAGGCAACTAATAAGTTTATTGAAAGGTTATTTCACAAAATAAGAACTCACATGATTGTTGGTAATATATTGGCTTGAATGGAGGATAGGTTCACATACAAGGCAGAGAATTGGGATTAATGGGTCTTTTTCAAGTTGAAAAATATAACTAATAGAGTACCACAAGGATCAGTCCTATGGTCTTAGTTATTTACTATCTGTAAATAATGGCTTGAGGAGTAGCAGATTATAAGATATCCAAATTTATTGATGATATATTTTATAATGAGGACATAAGAAATGTGCAAGGAAATATAATTAGCTTGAGTGATTAAGCAAAAATGTGGCAGATGGAGTTTAATGTAAAAAGGTATGTGGTGATGTACTTTGGTAGGAGGAATCAAAATGTAAACTATTATTTAGGTGGAGAGAGACTCCAAAAAAACAACACATAGGGCTCTGTATGTCCTTATGCATGGAACAGAAAAATTTAGCATGGTGCAGCAACTAATTAAGAAGGCAAGTAGAAATTTAGATTTGTTAGGGCATTGGAGTTTAAAAATAGGCAAAACTTGTTTGGCATACCTCACATACATTTGTGAATCATTGAAAAACTTGATGCTTCCTGGTCAGTACATCAAGTCACATGCTAGCCTTCTTATGTGTTAAATACCTATGTAATATTGGTGTGATATGGTCATACCTTGACATACAGCTTTTGTATTAAGACCCTTGAAAATAACCTGCTATGATTTATCATGTTCGTGTCTGTACAGCCAAATGAACAAAAGTTCTCAGGAACTTCCTTAATACTGTCAGGTCATTCCTGGCTCATAGAATTTTGCAAATTGTGCTTCTTCAGCAGTTGCTAATTGAAACTACACTGGTTTCTGGCTAAAATAATAACCAATGAACCTTTAGCATGTTTCCAATGCCATAGAACATAGCATTCATGTGTACAGCAAGAGGAACATTTTGGTTAACTGCTCAGTGTTTCAGACCAAATCATTCTGGTATCTATTTGTATCTTCACAAGTGGGAAATGCTCCATCACTGTCCTAACATGGGCCTTGAAGACGGCTGACAGGCTTTCGGCAGTCAGGAGTTGAGCTGTAGAATTCCTAGCCTCTGACATGCTGTATGGTGAGTCCAGTTGAGTTTCTGGTCAAAGGTAAACCTCATGTTATCAATAGTAGGAGATTCAGTGATGGGAATGTCATTGAATGTCAAGTGGCAGTGGTTAGATTGTGTCTTATTGGAGATGGTCATTACCTGACACTTGTATGATGCGAATGTTACTTCCTCCACTCTTCAGCTCAAGCCTGGATGTTTTCTGGGACTTGCAACATTTGGGCATTAGCTATTTCAGTATCTGAGAATCCTGAATGGTACTAGAAACAGAGAAATATAGAAACATAGAAGATAGGAGCAGGAGGAGGCCATTCAGCCCTTCAAGCTTGCTATGCTTTTCTTCATGATTATGGCTGATCATCCAATTCAATAGCCTAATCCTGCTTTTACCCATAACCTTTGATCTCATTCATCCTGTATCTATATCTAGTCGCCTCTTGAATACATTCAATGTTTTGGCATCAACGACTACCTGTGATAATGAATTCCACAGGCTCACCACTCTTTAGATGAAGAAATGTCTCTTCATCTTTGTCCTAAATTGTTGACCCCAAATACCCCACTGATTCTGGACATACTCACCATCGAGAACATCCTCCCTGCATCTACCCTGTCCAGTCCTGTTAGAATTTTATAATTCTCAATGAGATCCCCCCCCAATTTGTCTGAACTCTAGCAAAAACAATTCCAACCTAGTCAATCTATCCTCGAATGTCAGACCCGCTATCCCAGGAATCAGCCTGGTAAACCTTCGCTGTGCTCCCTCGAGAGCAAGAGCATCCTTCCTGAGAAAAGGAGACCAAAATTGCACAGTATTCCAGGTGTGGTCTCACCAAGGCCTTGAATAGCTACAAAAACATATTCTTGCCCCTGTACACAAAACCTCTCGCAATGAAGGCCAACATACCATTTGCCTTCTTTATCCCCTGCTGTACCTGCAAGTTTACCTTCAGCGACTGGTGTACAAGGACGCCCAGGTCCTGTTGCACAAGCCCCTCTCCCAATTTACAGCCATTCAGGTATTAATCTACCTTCTTGTTTTTGCTTCTGAAGTGAATAACCTCACATTTATCCAAATTATGCTGAATCTGCCATTGAGTTGCCCACTGACCCAACCTGTTGAGATCATGCTGAAGGATCTCTGTATCTTTGTCATAGTTCACTTTCCCACCCAACTTGGTATCATTTGCAAACTTGGAGATGTTAGAATTTGTTCCCTCATCCAAATCATTAATATATATTGTGAATAGCTGGGGTCCCAGCACTGATCACTGTGGCACCCCACTAGTTACTGCCTGCCAATTTGAACAGAACCCATTAATTCCTACTCTTTGTTTCCTCTCTGCCAACCAGTTTCCTGTCCATCTCAATACACTTCCCTCAATCCCATGCGCTTTAATCTTACACATTAATTTCTTATGTGGGACTTTGTTAAACGCTTTCTGAAAGTCCAAATATATTACATCGACTGGCTTTCCCTTGTCAACTCTACTCGTTACATCTTCATAGAATTCTAACAGATTTGTCAAGCATGATTTCCCCTTCATAAATTCATGCTGACTCTCTCTCAGCCTGCCACTGCTTTCCAAATGCTCTGATATAAAATCCTTGACAATGGATTTGAGAATTTTCCCCACTACTGATGTTAGGCTTACTGGTCTATAATTCCCTGTTTTCTCTCTACCTCCCTTTTTGAATATTGGAGTGATGTTAGTGACCCCCCAGTCTGCAAGGACTGTTCCAGAGTCTATAGAATCCTGGAAAATACCACCAATGCATCCATTATTTCTAGAGCTACTTCCTTAAGTACCCTGGGATGTAAATTATCAGGCCCTGGGGATTTATCGGCCTTCAGTCCCAATAATTTTCCCAGCACCATTTCTCTACTAATATTGATCTCCCTCAGTTCTTCCATCTCATCAAATCTTGCATCCTCCAACAATTCTGGTATCTGATTTGTGTCCTCTTTTGTGAAAACAGAACCAAAGTATGAATTCAGCTCCTCAGCTTTTTCTATGTCCCCGATTATGTATTCCCCCATTTCTGTCTGTAGGGGACCTACATTTGTCTTTACCAATCTCTTTCTCTTCACTTACATGTAGAAACTCTTAGCATCAGTCTTTACATTCCCTGCAAGCTTACTTTCGTACTCTATTTTCCCCTTCTTAATCAATCCCTTGGCCCTTCTTTGCTGAATTCTAAACTGCTCCCCATCCTCAGATTTATTATTTTTCTTGGCCAATCTGTATGTTCTTTTCTCTTTATTCATTCATGGGATGAGGGCGATGCTGGCTAGGCAGCATTTATTGCACATCCCTAATTGCCCAGAGGGCAGTTTAGAGTCAACCACATTGCTGTGAGTCTAGAGTCACATATAGACCAGACCAGGTAAGGATGGCAGTTTCCTTCCCTAAAGGGCATTAGTGAACCAGATGGGTTCTTTCAACAATCAACAATCAACAATCAACAATAGATTCATGGTCATCATTAGATTCTTAATTCCAGATACTTTATTGAATTCAAATTCCACCATCTGCTATAACGGGATTCGAACCTGGGTCCCAGAACATTACTGGGGTCTCTGGATTAACAGTCCAGTGATAATACCACTAGGCCATTGCCTCCCCTGCTTCTTCCTTGGATCAGATACAATCTCTTATTTTCTTTGTAAGCAGTCAATGGGCCCTCTTACCCATTTTGCTTTAGCAACAGACAGAAATAAACAGTTGTTGCAGTTCCCCCATGCATTCCTTGAATGTTTGTCATTGCCCATCCACTGTCACCCCTTTAAGTAACTCTCCCCAATCTAGCAAGGCCAACTCACACCTCATATCCTTGTAGTTTCCTTTATTAAGGTTCAGCACCCTAGTCTCCGAACCAACAACCTCACTCTCCATCTTGATTAAAAAAAATTCTATCATGTTATAGTCGCTCTTCCCCAAGGGGTCTCACACAGCTAGATTGGCAATGATTCCTTCCTCATTACACAGCACCCAGTCTAAGTCTCTAGTTGGTTCCTCCACATATTGGTCAAGAAAACTATCCTGTAAACACTCCAGGAGATCCTCCGATATGGCATTGTGGCTAATTTGATTTGCCCAATCTATTTGCAGATTAAAACCATCCATGATCACTGATATTCCCTTATCTCATGCATCCCTAATTTCCTGTTTAATGCCATTCTCGACATCACCATTGCCATTTGGGGGTCTATATATGATACCTACTAATATTTTTGAACATTATGCAATCACTGGTGAACATCTCACTTCTGACCTTATGATGGAGGGAAGGTCAATAGGAGGCAATGTACTTGGGCAGGATACTCAAGGCATGGGAATACATGATGAACAGTGGCACCCCTGGAAGAACTGAGGATCAAACAGGCCTTGGTGGGCATCAGTGCTATAAAGTAGTTGGACAGGTGGTTAAGAAGGTATATGGTATACTTGAGATAACAAGGTGCAGAGCTGGATGAACATAGCAGCCAAGCAGCATCAGAGGAGCAGGAAGGCTGACGTTTTGGGCCTAGACCCTTCTTCAGAAATGGGGGAGGGGAAGGGGGTTCTGAAATAAAGAGGGAGAGAGGGGGAGGCAGATAGAAGATGGATAGAGGAGGAGATAGGTGGAGAGGAAACAGACAGGTCAAAGAGGTGGGGATGGAGCCAGTAAAGGTGAGTGTAGGTGGGGAAATAGAGAGGAGATAGGTCAGTCCAGGGAGGATGGACAGGTCAAGGGGGCGGGATGAGGTTAGTAGGTAGGAGATGGGGGTGGGGCTTGAGGTGGGAGGAGGGGATAGGTGGGAGGAAGGACAGGTTAGGGAGGCGGGGACGAGCTGGGCTGGTTTTGGGATGCAGTAGGGGGAGGGGAGATTTTGAAGCTTGTGAAATCCACATTGATACCGTTGGGCTGCAGGGTTCCCAAGCGGAATATGAGTTGCTGTTCCTGCAACCTTCGGGTAGCATCCTTGTGGCACTGCAGGAGGCCCAGGATGGACATGTCTTCTGAGGAACGTCCGTGACACCACTCACGCCCTCCACCTCCTCCAGAACTTCCAATTCCCCGGTCCCCAACACCTCATCTTTACCATGGATGTCCAGTCCCTATACACCTGCATTCCCCATACAGATGGCCTAAAGACCCTCCGCTTCTTCCTGTCCCGCAGGCCCCACCAGACCCCCTCCACTGACACCCTCATCCGCTTAGCCGAACTCGTCCTAACCCTCAATAACTTCTCTTTCAATTCCTCCCACTTCCTACAGATAAAGGGGGTGGCCATGGGTACCTGCATGGGCCCAAGCTATGCCTGCTTCTTCATAGGTTACATGGAACAATCCCTCTTCCGTACCTACACTGGCCCTAAACCCCACCTCTTCCTCCATTACATTGATCACTGTATCGGCGCCACCTCGTGCTCCCACGAGGAGCTCAAACAGTTCATCCACTTCACCAACACCTTCCACCCCAACCTTAAGTTCACTTGGACCATCTCTAATACCTCTCTCTCCTTCCTGGACCTCTCTGTCTCCATCAATGGCATTGTGGCTAATTTGATTTGTCCAATCTATTTGCAGATTAAAACCATCCATGATCACTGATATTCCCTTATCTCATGCATCCCTAATTTCCTGTTTAATGCCATTCTCGACACCACCATTGCCACTTGGGGGTCTATATATGATACTTACTAATGTTTTTGAACATTATGAAACCGATATCCATTTCAAGCCCACCGACTTCCACAGCTACCTAGAATACACCTCCTCCCATCCACCTTCCTGCAAAAATGCCATCCCCTATTCCCAATTCCTTCGCCTCTGCCGCATCCCAGGATGAGGCATTCCACTCCCGTACATCTCAGATATCCTCGTTTTTCAAGGACCGCAACTTCCCCCCATCTGTGGTCGAGAACGCCTTCGACCATATCTCCTGCATTTCATCCCTCACACCCCCTCCCCGCAATAACAACCAAAACAGAATCCCCCTCGTCCTCACGTACCACCCCACCAACCTCCGGATCCAACGCATCATCCTCCGACACTTCCGCCATCTGCAATCCGACCTCACCACCAAAGACATTTTTCCCTCCCCACCTTATCTGCTTTCTGGAGGGACCACTCTCTCCGTGACTCCGTAGCCCGCTCCACACTCCTCTCCAGCCCCACCACATCCGGCACTTTTCCCTGCAACCGCAGGAAGTGCTACCCCTGCCCCTACACCTCCCCCCTCACCCCCATCCCAGGCCCCAAGAAGACTTTCCACATCAAGCAGATGTTCACCTGCACATCTGTTAATGTGGTATATTGCATCCGCTGTTCCCATTGTGGCCTCCTCCACATCGGGGAAAGCAAGTGGAGTCTTGGGGACCACTTTGCAGAACACCTACGCTCGGTTTGCACTAAACAACTGCACCTCCCAGTTGAGAACCATTTTAACTCCCCCTCCCATTCCTCAGGCGACATGCAGTGCCACAATGATGCTACCCAAAGATTGCAGGAACAGCAACTCATATTCCGCTTGGGAACCCTGCAGCCCAATGGTATCAATGTGGATTTCACAAGCTTCAAAATCTCCCCTCCCACTACTGCATCCCAAAACCAGCCCAGCTCGTCCCCGCCTCCCTAACCCATCCTTCCTCCCACCTATCCTCTCCTCCCACCTCAAGCCCCACCCCCATCTCCTACGTACTAGTCTCAACCCACCCCCTTGACCTGTCCATCCTCCCTGGACTGACCTATCTCCGCCCTAACTCCCCACCCACACTCACCTTTACTGGCTCCATCCCCGCCTCTTTGACCTGTCTGTCTCCTCTCCACCTATCTTCTCCTCTATCCATCTTCTATCTGCCTCCCCCTCTCTCCCTATTTATTTCAGAAACCCCTTCCCCTCGCCCATTTCTGAAGAAGGGTCTAGGTCCGAAACGTCAGCTTTCCTGCTCCTCTGATGTTGCTTGGCCTGCTGTGTTCATCCAGCTCTACACCTTGTTATCTCAGATTCTCCAGCATTTGCAGTTCCTACTATCTCTGATATGGTATACTTGCCTTTGTTAGTCGAGGCATAGAGTTTAAGAACAAGGATGTTATGCAGAAACTGTATAAAACATTGAGTAGGCCATAGCTAAAATATTGTGTGCTGTTCTGGAATTTACTGGAGAGGATGCAAAGGAGATTTACCAGGATGTTGCCTTGGGCTAGATATTCAGTCAGAAGAATTGGATAGACTAGGGTTGTTTTCCTTAGAGCAGAGGAAATTGAGAGGAGACATGATTGAGATGCATAAAATTGAGGGTGTTGGATAGAGTAGACAGGAAAAGTATGTTCCCCTCGATGGAGGGATCAATGACCAAGTGCACAGATTTAAGGTAAGGGAAAGCAGGTTTAGAGGAGATGTAAGGAAAAACCTTTACACTCAGAGGGTAGTGGGGTTCTGGAACTCACGGCCTGTTTAGGTGGTAGAAGCAGAAGCCATCATAACATTTAAAAATATTTAGATGTGCACTTGTGATGCCAAGACATACAAGGCTATAGGCCAAGTGCTGGAAAGTGTGATTAGACTAGTTGGGTGGCTGCTTTTGACTGGCACGGATGTGATAATCTGAAGGTCCTTTTTCTGTGCTGTACATCTCTATGAGTCCACTGGTAAAGCAGGTGAAAATGGTTTCGTGTGACATTATGGCATAGATTCCAAACCAGACAGGCATGTACCTTCAATATAATGACATAGCATCTTGACATGCAACATTTTGGTATTAAAATGCCCGTATCACTCTCAGTCACTTTGTCCATGTGATAGAGTTAGCTATGTGCGTGAAATGTACAGTAGCATTGGTAAGCAGAGGACAGAGACTATTTGTATAAATCTTTGATATTGTAGCTGTGAAATAATTTGTGTTGTTAAAACATCTGTCTCAACAAGAACTCAACGGACTGCTTTTTGTCATTTATATAAATGATTTGGATGTGAACTTAGGAGGTATGGTTAGTAAGTTTATAGTTGACACCAAAATTGGAGGTGAAGTGGACAGCGAAGAAGGTTACATCAGGGTACAGTGAGATCTTGATCAGATGGGCCATGGGCCGATGAGAGGCAGATGGAGTTTAATTTAGACAAATGTCAGATGTTGCATTTTGGAAAGGCAAATCAGGGCAGGACTTATACCCTTAATGGTAAGGTCCTGGGGAGTGTTGCTGAACAAAGAGACCTTAGAGTGCAGGTTCATAGTTCCTTGAAAGTAGAGTCCCAGGTAGACAGGATAGTGAAGAAGGCATTTGGTATGCTTGCCTTTATTGGTCAGTGCATTGAGTACATGAGTTGGGAGGTCATGTTGTGGCTGTACAGGACATTGGTTTGGCCATTTTTGGAGCGCTGAGTGCAATTCTCATTTCCTGGCATAGGGAGGATGCTGTGAAGCCTTAAGAGTTCAGAAAAGATTTATGAAGATGTTGACAGAGTTGGAAAGTTTGAGCTATAGCGAAAGGCTGAGCTGGAGCTATTTTGCCTGGAGCATTGGACATTGAACGGTGACCTTATAGAGGTTTATAGAATCATGAGGGGCATGGATAGGGTAAATAGGCAAGGTCTTTTCCCCAGGGTAGCAGAGTTCACAACTAGAGGGCACATAGGTTTAAGGTGAGAGGGGAAAGATATAAAAGGGACCTATGGGACAATTTTTTTTTACACAGAGGGTGGTGCGTGTATGGAATGACCTGCCAGAGGAAGTGGTGGAGGTTGGTACAATTACAACATTTAAAAGGCATCTGGATGGTATATGAACTGGAAGGGTTTAGACAGATATGGGCCAAATGCTGGCAATTGGGATTAGATTTATAAAGGATATCTGTTAGCAAAGACGAGTTGCACTGAAGGGTCAGTTTTCATACTGTATATCTCTATGACTCTGTTAAGCCTTCGTAGTCTGTTATTCAGACTGAGATTTAGAAAACTGCAAAGTGCCTCAGAAACGTTGGCCAATGGTGTAAAATAAATGATACCACATTGGTCGTTCAAAAGATATGTAACCAGAAGCTGATCTGATATTGTCTGTTTTGCCACCATTACTGAAAATTTAAATTAATCTCACTATTTAGAGTAGAGAATAGATCAAATTCAATAAGGTAACTCATAATATTTGTCAGGAACTGTCATTCTGTAGTGTTGAATCCAGATCTTATCCTTTACTGATTTCACTGATCGTTGGTCTGATTAAACTACTCATATTTCCATTTGAGCATATTGCTGCAAAATGCTGCAAACATTCCTCAATGAGGATCTTCAGCTTAAGAATGATAAACAAAAAAACGTCTGTTCTGGAATCTTTATTCATATTAGTAAGTTTGCAGATGATACAAAGATCGTTGGAGTTGTGAATAGTGTAGAAGGTTGTCAAAGGATACAGCAGGATATAAATGAGTTGCAGGTGTGGGTAGAGAAATGGTAGATGGAGTTTAATCCAGGTAAATGTGAGGTGCTGCACTTTGGGAAATCAAATATTAAGGGAAATTATACCAATAATGACAGGACCCTGAGGAGTATTAATGTACAGAGGGATCTTGGGGTTCAAGAAAATGGTAAAGAAGGCCTATGGTGCACTTGCCTTTATTGGTTGGGGCATTGAATACAAGAATCAGGATGCCATGTTGCAGCTTTATAAGACTTTGGTTCAGCCACACTTAGTATTTCATTCAACTCTGGTCACCACATTACAGGAAGGATGTAGAGGTTTTGGAGAGGGTGCAGAAGAGGTTTAGCAGGATGCTGCCTAGATTAGTGGGTATGAACTATAAGGAGAAGCTAGAAAAACTTGGGTTGCTTTCTCTGGAGGAGCAGACGCTAAGGGGTGGCTTCTTGATAGAAGTCTATAAAACAATGAGATAAAACTAAGGGTTGACAGTCAGAATCTTTTTTCCAAAGTTGAAATGTCTAAAACTAGGGGGCATGCATTTGAGGTGAGAGAGGGAATGTTCAAAGGAGATGTGAGAGTCAAGTTTTAACAGAGAGTGATAGGTTTCCAGAATGCACTGCCAGGGATGGTGGTGGAGGCAGATACAATAGGGGCATTTACAGGGCTTTTAGTTAAACATATGAATATGCAAGGAATGGAGGGGAATGAACCATGTGCAGGCAGAAGAGATTAGTTTAGTTTGGCATCATGTTCAGCACAACATCTTGGGCTGAAGGTCTCCTTCCTGTGCTGTACTGTTCTATATTCTATGTTCTATGGACTATTCTTTAAATTATTTTTGCAGTATTACGTACTCACTGAAAAGCAATAAGCACCAATAAGGAACATTTTCGCCTCCAAAATCTTTTACTCAGTTCTAAGAATAGAAGAAGACAGTTTATTTTTGTTAAAAGAAAGTGCATACTAAGTCATAACAGACGATCCTTACACATCACTTACAGCATAAAAGTGCTATTGACTGTTGCTGGAAATGCTTGTGAAATTTGTTTGTTTGCTATTGCCAGAGGCACTAATCTATTGGAAAGAAGCATGCTATAATGAGCATATTTGTTATTATTGTTATATAGCATGTTTTCAGCTACAGTATGCATGTCTGAATTTTAAAATGATCATGATGATAATGATAGGATTTTCAGTCCAATGACACTGGACTGACACAATTAACTAAGTTCATTGGCTAATACAAAATCACCTCACTGCAGAACTTTAAGAAATACCAAATCTTTATATTGTATTACTGTGGTCACTACGCAATGTCAGCTAATGGAAACCTGATTTTTTCCTGCAATATGTCAAGGTTTTTTCAAACAATGTCAGGAGGTATGAAGCAAAGTCCAATAGTTGGTAGCTATGGGGGTTTAATTGTGTGCATGGAAACTTTTGAAATATAATTCAATCCATTCAATTGTGCAGCAAATGCTGGAAACCTCTTCCTAACAACATTGTGGGTGTAACTGTACCAAGTGGATTGCAACTGTTCAAAAAGGTAGCTCACCATCAACATCCTCTCAAGGGCAACTAGGGATTGATGATAAATGTTGGTCCAATTAACAAAGCCTGAATCCCATGAAAGAATTTTTTTAAAATTTGTGACATTTGCCTTAGAGTCTCAACTTGAAATTTGTGAGATGACAATTGACTTGAATATCAGTTTGCCAAGACATAAAGTATGGATAATTTATTTCTGCACAGAAACAGTTTAGGTTTATCTTTAATTTTAGAATGTTCTAACTCATCATCCTCTGTGTAGATAGCTATTTGATTTGCTGATTTTCTAAAACATTGACCTACTTCTGACCACTTTCTGAAAGTGACCTATGTGTGATAGATAAAACATTCACTTTTAATAGCTGGACACTGTCAATTACTGTGAAGGTTCTTTACTCCTTTGTGTTAGCAAAAACTTTTAGTTGTGCCTGTCCTTATCACTGCATTAAATTGTATGTGCCATTTGTGGTTTTGTACCTTTAGAATTAAATAGACTTTGCAGTTTTCCTGTGCCAAGGTTAATCTCAGGATTGATCTGTGTTACTTCCAGACTTCTGCTTTATTCATCAACTGAATAGTTTACTCTGGAATCATGCCTTCTTTGGAATGTAAGAAGTCTGACAAAGACTAATCAGCAATTTCTACAACAAGTTTTTCTCTCATGAATTTTGACTTGAAGTCACCGTAGTTGCATTCCTCCATTCAACTGCAGAGATCATTAAGTAAATCATCAATGGATCCCTGTAGATTCTAAATTTTTATATAAAATCTTGTTCTTTCAAGAATTGTATTGGTTCTGAAGTTGAAATAATTGTCAAAGGCTTTCAGGATCTCTTCAAAAGTATCTGTTACTTCTTTTGTACGTTAGAAAGCTATAGCATAATCAGCTGCACTTTCAATTGTGTACAGAAGTGTTTAGCTTCTGAGTTAGTATCTAAATTGGAATCTGTTCTGAATCTCAGAAGTTGTGCTCTCTAAGGTTGTCCAAATCTGTATTCAATTAATTAGCAAGGTTAGATCACATGGAATCCAGGGGGATCTAGCCAATTGATTATAGAATCAGCTTAAAGGTAGGAGACAGAGGGTAACATTAGAGGGTTAATTTCCGAACCGGAGGCTTGTGACCAGCAGGGTGCCGCAAGGATCAGTGCTGGGTCCACTGCTTTTCGTCATTTATAGAAATGACTTGGATGTAAATACAGGGGATATGTTTAGTAAGTTTGTAGATGACACCATAACTGGTGATATAGTGAACAGTGAAGCAGGTTGTCTCAGTGTACAACGGGATCTTGATCAGATGGACCAGTGGGCTGAGGAATGGCAGTTTAATTTAGATAAATGTGCATTTGCATTCTGGTAAAGCAAAAAACATCAGCCTTCCTGCTCCTCTGATGCTGCTTGGCCTGCTGTGTTCATCCGGCTCTACACCTTGTTATCTCAGGACTTCTATGTTTAATGGTAGGGCCTTAGGCAGTGTTGCCGAACAAAGAGACCTAGGGGTGTAGGTGCATAGTTTCTTTAAAGTGGAGTCACAGGTAGATAGGGTAGTGAAGAAGGCGTTTGGCACGCTTGCCTTCATCAGTCAGTGCATTGATTATAGGAATTGGGACATCATGTTGCAACTGTACAGCTGGTGAGGCCACTTTTAGAATATTGCATTCAATTCTGGTCTCCCTGCTATAAAACATGACAGGGTTCAGAAAAGATTTACAAGGATATTGCTGGGATTAGAGGGTTTGAGCTATAGGGAGAGGCTGAATAGGCTGGGGCTTTTTTTCTCTGGAGCGTCGGAGGCTGAGGGGTGACCTTATAGAGGTTTATAAAATCATGAGGGGCGTGGATTGGGTGAATAGCCAAGGTCTTTTTCCCAGGCTAGTGGAGTCCAAAACTAGAGGACATAGGTTTAAGATGAAAGGGGAAAATTTTAAAAGGCACCTGAGGAACAACATTTTCACACAGAGGGTGGTGCGTGTAAAGAACAAACTGCCAGAGGTGATGGTAGATGCTAGTACAATTACAACATTTAAAAGGCAGGTGGACGGGTATATGAATAGGAAGAGTTTAGAGGGAAATGGGCCAAATGTTGGTGAATGGGACTAGATCCGTTTGGGATATCTGGTAGATGCAGACAAGTTGGACTGAAGGACCCATTTCCGGGCTTAGTACTGAACCATATGAAGCTCCATTTAAAACAGCGCTCTAATTTTCAAAAATATTGTCCATCTAACAATGTACACGTTAGGTGAATTGGCCATGCTAAATTGCCCATAGTGTCTAGGAATATGCATGCTAGGTGGATTAGACATGGAAAATGCACAGTTACAGGGATAGTGTAGGGGGGTCTCGATAGGCTGAATGGCTTGGATCGATGCTGTAGGGATTCAATGATTCTACATTTCTATGATTCTATGATTTTAAAAATTACCCTCTACTTCCTGCCACTGAACCAGTTTTGTAAAAACTTGTTACATTTCTCTGATTCTTATGGGTTTTTATTTTGAAAAGAGTCTACCATGTAGAACCTTGTTAAAAGTCTTGCTAAAATCCACGTAGAATGCTTTAACTGCACTACCCTCACCAATACTCCATATTACTTCCTCAAGAAATTCAAAGAAGTTAATCAGACAAGATCTTCCCTTTGTTAATCCCCATGCTGAATATCTTTGTTTAATTCATGTCTTTCTGAGAAACAATTTAACCTATCTCTCAAATTTTTGACAATATTTCCACAACTAAGGTTAGATTAACTTGTTTATAATTATTTGGTCTATCCCTTGCTCCCTCTTTAAACAAAGGTACAACAGTAGCAGTTCTCTACTCCTTTAGCACGAAGGTGGTGATTGGAAAATGTTGGTCAGACTTTCTGCTATTTTCTCTCTGGCTTTGTTTAACAGTTTGGAGTGCATTTCATCTGGATCTGGTGATTTATCTATTTTAAATCATCCTAATTCCATTAATACTTCCCCTCTCCCTGTATAATACATTTGACCTTAACTACAATGCCTAGATATTCTGATGGCCAGAGAGTCTTCAGAGCAGCATTGGCTAGAGTTATGTGCTGGGACCATTCTGACTCACTTAAATTTGATAGTTACACGGGAAAGGTTGGAAGATTGAGAATATACTCTAACTCTAGCAGCTGTCCAATATGGCCACAGCGTTCATACTAAGTACATAGTATCTGCAGCAAACAGTGCAACAGGTCTGAGTCTTAGGGGAGAACTCTGTAGCAAAGTCTATGATGGCACCTGTCAGTTAGGCAGACCCCAGCACAGATAGTGAAGGGCAACCTCCCATTCCGGTCTTGGGCTTTGTCCACAGGTCAAGTGTCCAGTTGGAGTGGCGTTGCACAGAGGGACCATGCCTTCAAGCTTTAGGGGGTAGGTCAAAGTCAATCTTTTGTTTCAAAAGGGGCCAATCCAGTGCAGAAGGATATTGAAAGACTGTCATGGTAAGGGACATATGCGTCCACCAGCCAGGTGTGTGGGCAGGTGAGGCCTGGTGCTGGAAGATCAGGTCACTTGAGAGGGTTGGACCATAGTCATTCTGTCCTCTCCATTCACAGACAGTAAGAGGAAAGAGGACTGGGGTAAGTGGGGATTTGGAGAAGGGAATGCTGGGGAAATGTCGGGGGAGAGGTAAGCAATTTTAATCGGATGTACATGGCTTGTTTGATGGCCTGAGGAAGTGTGAAGCCTATGGGGTTAATGAAATGTGTAACTAGAAAGGAAAGCCAGATATTGGCGGTCTCAACAATACATTAACACCGAGGCTGAAAGCTGCTCAGAGAGGATCACTCGCTGTCATCCAATTATGAAGCATATGGATAACATGCAATATGAGGTGAATGACTGCAAAGAAACTCACCCACAGGTGGGTTAACTGAGCCAATTTGCGGGAAAGGGCTGCATCTGCAACTTTTCACTGAGCCACAACATCATCCTGTAACTAACACAAGTATCCAGGGTGCTTTCCTCCTGGCTATTCTGCAGCATGACCATCTCACTTGCACTTCCTAGTCATTGCCACTGCTGGGGAACTCCATGAGATACACACTTCTGTGTCCACAGCACAGGGCCCCTTATGGGTCACAACAACCAGCACCTCAGAGGTCAGAACAGGTATCAGATAGACCTACTAAGGGTAAAAGGTCTTAGAATCCCCACAGTGTGGAAACAGGTCAATCGGCCCATCAATTCCACACCGACCGTCAGACCCATCCCCTATTCTTTCCCTGTAACCCATCTAATTTACACATCCCTGACCACTGTGGGCAATTTAGCATGGCCAATCCACGTAGCCTGCACATCTTTGGACTGTGAGAGGAAACTGAAGCACCCTGCAGAAACCCACACAGGCATGGGGACACAGTGCACGCTGTCCACAACTCCACACAGACAGTCACCTGAGGCTGGAATCGAGCCCAGGTTCCTGGCACTGTGAGGCAGCAGTGTGAACCACTGAGCCACTGTGCCACCCAAGATCATTGCAGAGGTTACAATATTTAGGAAAGTCAGGGAAAGGAAAAGAAATTAAGCGATTAATGTGCAAGATTAAAGTGCATGGCATTGAGGGAAGTGTATTGAGATGGATACGAAACTGGTTGGCAGAGAGGAAACAAAGAGTAGGAATTAATGGGTTCTGTTCAAATTGGCAGGCAGTAACTAGTGGGGTGCTACAGTGATCAGTGCTGGGACCCCAGCTATTCACAGTATATATTAATGATTTGGATGACAGAACAAAATCTAACATCTCCAAGTTTGCAGAGGTTACCAAGTTGGCTAGGAGAGTGAACTGTGATGAGGATGCTGAGATCCTTCAGCATGATCTCAACAGGTTGAGTGAGTGGGCAAATCAATGGCAGATTCAATATAATTTGGATAAATGTGAGGTTATTCACTTCAGAAGCAAAAACAAGAAGGCAGATTACAATCCAAATATCTGTAAATTGGGAGAGGGGCGTGTGCAGCAGGACCTGGACATCCTTGTGTACCAATTGCAGAAGGTAAACATGAAGGTGTAGCAGGGGGTTAAGAAGGCAAGTGGTATGTTGGCCTTCATTGTGAGAGGTTTTGAGTACAGGAGCAGGGATGTATTGTTGCAGTTGTACATGGCATTGGTGAGACCACACCTGGAATATTGTGTGCAATTTTGGTCTCCTTTTCTGAGGAAGGATGCTCTTGCTCTTGAAGGAGTGTAGCGAAGGTTTACCAGGCTGATTCTGGGGATGGCGTGTCTGACGTATGAGGAGAGATTGACTTGGTTGAGATTGTTTTCACTCGAGTTCAGACAAATTGCGGGGGGAAGGAGGATCTTATAGAGACTTATGAAATTCTAACAGGACTGGACAGGGTAGATGCAGGGAGGATGTTCTCGCTGGTGGGTGTGCCCAAAATCATGGGTCACAGTATGAGGATTCGGGGTAGATGATTTAGGATGGAGATGAAGAGACATTTCTTCACCCAGAGAGTGGTGTGCCTGTGGAATTCATTACTACAGGAAATAGTTGATGCCAATACATTGAATGTATTCAAGAGGTGACTAGATATAGCACTTGGGGTGAATGGGATCAAAGGTTATGGGAGAAAGCAGGATTAGGCTATTGAGTCAGATGATCAGCCATGATCGTGAAGAATGGTGGAGCAGGCTCAAAGGCCCAAATGGCCTCCTCCTGCTCCTATCTTCTATTTTTCTATGCTTAATAGAGTTTATAGATGTTTATGCTCAGGAGTACAGAGGAAAGAAATGGGTCGGCACAGTGCCTCAGTGGTTAGCATTGCTGCCTTACAGTACTAGAGACCTGGGTTTGGGTCTAAGGTGGGAAATACAGGGACGGTATAGGGGCTGGGTCTGGGTGGGATGCTCCTTGGAGGTTTGGTGTGGACTCTATAGGCCAAATAGCCTGCTTCCACACTGTAGTGATTTTTTTCTATTCTATAAATTGTTATTAGGCTTAGTCTATTAATATCAAATTTACTCATTTGCATGTTGTCCACTTTTGCTTGCCAACTACCAAATTAATTTTAGTTACTTGGCATTGATTGCCAAATTGATGAGGTTTATTGGTGCAAATACATTGCATACGTGACTGATTGTGTAAATGGAGTAGGGTGGGAAGGGTCAGAGCAATATCATTATGAATGACTATAGGAATGTTAGAGCTATTAAGAATTACCTGGTATCCCAAGGGGAAATGTGAGTGCCCTATCTTTAACTTCCTCACTTTCATCCTTCATAATATCTTCATCAAAAGTATATAAGAATTACTTATGAACCACAAACAAAAAATTCCCATTTGGTTCCTCAGGCCTGCTCTGCCATATGGTAAGATCATTATCGATCTGATAGTGGCCTTCACTTTCCTATCTACTTCTAATATATTATGACTTCGATGTCAGCAAGAATCTATCCAAAACAACCTTAAAACTATCCAATTTTTCAAAACATTTAGTTTAATCTTTACATGCTCTCTGCAAAGGGAGAAGAGAATTCTGCAGATTAACAATAGAATCTTTACAGCATAGAAGCAGGCCATTCAACCCACTGAGTCCACACTGACCCTCCAAAGAGTATCCCACCCAATCCCTGTAACCCTATCTTTGCCATGGTTAATCCACCTAGCCTGCATATCCCTGGACACTATGGACAATTTAGCATGGCCAATCCACTTAACCTGCACATTTTTGGACTGTGGGAGGAAACTAAACAGCCTGCAGGAACCCCACGCAGACACATGGAGAATGTATAAACTCCACACAGACAGTCACCCGAGTGTGGAATTGAACCCAGCTTCCTGGTGATGTGAAGCAGCAGTGCTAACCACTGAGCTACTCTGCTACCTTTTGAGAGAATACTCTGAGAGAAAAAAAGTCTTCACATCTCCGTCTTAAATGGAGCATATTTTATTTTTAGAAACTGTCTACTAGGTCTAGATTCACCACACAATGAAAATATCCCTTGAGCATCCAGCCTATCAAGATCCCTTATGATCCTATATGTTTCTATAGATCATCTCTCGTTCTTCTAAACTTCAATGGACACAAGCCCAACTTGCCCAAACCTTCCTCATTGGACAAGCCCGAAACTCAGGAATCTGACGAGTGAACCATCTCTGCATTACTTCAGTACAATTATATCCAGATGCTTTCAGGGGATGTTTATCTGTATTTCTAGACAGAGGAAGAAAGCAGTTTTTATGCTGAAATTAAAAACAAAATACAAAGTATTGAAGAAACTCAGCAGATCTGGAAACATCTGTGGAAGAGAAAAAAAAAGTTAACATTTCTAATCCAAAATGATTTGATTTGATTTACTTATCGTCACGTGTATTGTTTTTGTTTATTATCTGTAATAAAGTGCTATGCATATCAATGCTTTAATAAAATTTTTATTCCTACTCTAAACCATATCATTCAACATAACTCCAATTTCATACACACCTCTCCACCTCACTCTATATGCATTCCTACCTGCTGACCTTTTTACTCCAGCCATTAAGCCTAGCCACAGCTCATATTCTCTGACCTATTCAATATGTATCTTTTCTCAGAAAACTTCCTCAATTGACACTATTTGTAAATGCATCACACTCCAGCTCCTTTTACAGATATCACATTCATACTTTCACCTAAGGCATTAAACCCAGATTTGGGACATATCATCGCTAATTAAGTTGCAGGACTGTGCTGACCCCTATGTAGATATTGAGAGACCAGAATGTCAGGGAGAAAGGTAAGAATGGCAGATGACCACCAGATACAATAAGTGTCCCTGGCAGAGGAAGAAAAGCACTGGTGATAGAAACATTAGTGAGTCATTGAAATAAGGTGAACGCACCAACCTTTCAATTACTTACTGCTCACAAATGAAATTCATCTTCAGCTGACTTCAACTCATCAATAAGTCAATTAATGTGGTCAAAATTTTCAAGTGTTAAGATCCCCTAAGTAACATTATCAAATACTCGCCTTTATTTTCACTCAGGAACTTGTAAGAACATAAGAACCTACTCTTGAGGACAAAGACTCCTCCTAAACTCCTCATAAACTCATCCTAACTGAGGACTGTCAGACAAGACATACTCGTTAGGTACCAGCATAGATGAGGAAGAAAATCAGAATCATCAGCATCAAATGCCGTGCATGGGAGAGAGATCCAGACGAATAACAGAGAAGCCATAGTGGAATTTATTCACAGGGAGTATGATCCACCTGACAGGTTGCACAGATAGCTCAGCTCATGTCACCTCTTGAAAAAGCTATATGTCTAAAGACAGATTGTCACATTGAGTGATCACAGATATTGGAAACTTTCTGGTCAAGGACCTGCTTGTAGCCATATCTAGTGGTCACACATTGCTTGTGGTTGTAAGAGACACCATTGAGTCTTGTCTCTATCTTCTTCCAAAACCAGAGACAGATCAGAGATCTTGCGAACCACTGCACATAAACACATAAGGTATGTGATGGATGGGTACTTGACAGGGCTGGAAGCTATGTAAACTTTCCTTACGATGTGGAAATTATTAGGCACTTGTATTTGTGTCCCTGGTTGCCTTTCCACAGGTGCAGGATTCCATCAGTTGAACATACATGTCAATTAAAGTAATACCAGATCAACTGGAAGTATTTGTCAAATTAAAGGAATTTCTTTCATGAATGTTTAGCTGGTATCTCATCTAAAAAATAAGTTTCATTTAAATCTATGACTCATCTCATAGGAGCTACCATGATGTTTTCACTTTTATTTTCAGCTGTCTCACATCCCTGACCTGTGTTCAATCTTAATGCAGTAAACCTGGTTCATGTTATCTCTGAGACATCCTACCAATGAAAACCAGAAGCAGCACAACGTGAGACAAATGACAACCAGGTATGTCAACAAACAAGTGAACTTTATAATAAGACAATTCACGTGCATGGACAGAACTTGAAAGACCTTTTACAGTGTATCAGCAAAGGATTCCAGAATAATTGGAGTGAGCTAAATTCTATGCTTTAGAGTACATTAACAAGAATTAGAGATCTAGCAGGAATAAGCTGTTCGCTACTCCTCATCTGATATCTATTTACAATCTATTTCACTGACATGGATGTAGGGATTAAATTTATGGTTGTATAATTTGCTGATGACGTGAAGATAGGTAGGAATATAAAATGTGAAGAGGATATGAATAGGTTATGTGAATGGGCAGAAGTTTGGCAGGTGGAGCAGAGTGTAGGAAAATATGGCACATTGGCTGGAAGAATAGAAAAGCAGCATATTGGAGCTTGATTTTTGAGTTATATACAGTACTTCTGGGTGACCAAACACTGTCACATCAGACAGTGTGCAGGTTTAGCAAATTATTAGGAAGGCAAATATATTATTATAGTTTATTACAAGGGGAATAGAATAAGGAAGTTCTGCTCAAGTTGTACAGGCATTGTTGAGGCCATATTGACAGTTCTGTGTATAGTTTACATCTCCTTTTTGAGGAAAGGATATAATTGTACTGAACTACTCTGCTACCCTTTGAGAGAATACGCTGAGAGAAAAAAATCTTCATATTTCCGTCTACTAGGTCTAGATTCACTACAGAATGAAAATATCCCTTGAGCATCCAGCCTGTCAAGATGCCTTTTGAAGTTCACAAGGCTGCAGCTTAGTTTGAGTAGAAGGCCTATTGTTCATGCGCTCTCGACATTGGTGTCCAATGAAAGCTAACCAATGAAAGCAATTTTAAATAATTGATGTCAAAATCAACCTATGATTAAAGATCAGAGGCTAGGTAGTTCCAAGAGGTCACTCTCAACGTCATTGAATGATGCCAATGTTGGTCAGGTGAAATCATTTCCCAATCCACAAGTACCTGAGAGAAAAGGTCCTACTTGATCCGTGTTGTAACCCTACAGGAGGGTGGTTCACAGATATCAGAGGATGGACAGATGTTTGGTCCAGTGTGTGTTGGTCTCAATAGCTTGCTGAGGTAGCATCCTGCTTTCTAGCCAAAGTGTTAGGGAGCTCTTCCCTGGGTCTTCTTTCTTCTCTTCTGACCCATCTTCCATCTGAGGGAGGTAACTGTCTGGCAAGCAGTGCCACCTGATGAGGTCTACTTCCTGACTCTTAGCATTTGTTCTTATATTTATTCCCAGGACCCAGTAAGTCTGAGCTATGTCAATCACCTGCTTAAACCCTTCTACCAATTAATATAGGATGAGTCGCCAAAGGTCACAATGGTCACATCTGTCTTTGTCCATCTCCCAGCTCAAGGCCGGGAGTGAAGAAAAGAAACACCGAGACAAAACGAAGAGAAAAAAGAGAAAGAAACAAGAAAGAAATGGATGGAGCTGACAAGCTCTGCTGAAGTGTCCTTCAGTATGAGTATTTTCATTAACAGTTGAAAGTGGTACTGAACATTGTGCAATCATTACCAAACATCCCCACTTTTGACCTTATGATGGTGGGGAGGTCATTGATGAAGCAGCTGAAGAGGTTTGGGGCTAGGATATAATCCTAAGAAACTCCTGCAGAAATGCTCTGATCTGAGCTGAGAAAATTGACCTCCAACGATCATAAACATCTTCTTTTGTGCTAGATATGATTCTAAACCTGCATCTAAAGATTTGCCTCTGATTGCCAAATACTTAGGCTTTGCTAGGATGCATTGCAGCCCCTACATGGTCAAATATTGCTTTGATGCAAAGGAAGTCACACTCTTTTTACCTCTTCAGTTTAGGCCAATGTTGCAAGGAGGTCAGATGCTAAGTAACCTGGCAGAACCCAAACTGAGCGTCAATGAGAAGCTTATTTTATGTACGTGCCTCTTGATGACACTGTTGATGACACCTTCTATCCCTTTGTGCATGACTGAGACTGGGGCTCTCCTGGTGCTGTGGTAGTATTCCTACCTTTAGTCTGTGAGACAGAGGTTTCAAGTTTCCCCTTCTCCAGAGGTGTGTCATTACATCTCTGACCAGTAAAATAATTGAGACTGAGGGGTGTAGTTGGATTTCTCCTTATTTTGTGGACAGGACATTACTAAACCATTTTTCAATTACCAGTATTGTAACGACACTGGAACAACTTGTCTAGGAATGTGGCTAGTTCTGGAGCACAGATCTTCAATATTATTGCTGGAATATTGTCAGGGTCAACAGCCTTTGCAGTCTCAATTATCATCAGCTATTTCACGTGGAGTGAATTGAATTGGCTGAAGACTAGCAGCTATGAGTTCAGGTGATCTACAGGAGGAGGACAAGTTGGATCATACACTTGACACTTCTGGCTGAAGGTGGTTGAAACTGCATCAACATCATGTTTTGCACTGATGTTGAGGATGGGATATTTGCAGACCCTTCTTTTCTCATTAGTTGTTTATTTGTCCACCACCATTCATGACTCAATGAGGCAGGTCCCTAAGGTTTTGGAGTAGATCCGTAGCTCGGGTTGTGAGTGTTGAGGTTGATTGGCTCGCCGAGCTGGTTTGTTGTTCCGCAGACGTTTCATTACCGTGCTTGGTAACACCCTCAGTGCAGCCTCTGATGAAGCGTCAGTGTGTTTTCCCGCCTGATTTTTAAACTCTGGGGTCCGTTGCGATGGTTTGCCTCACTTCCGGGTTTCCTCCGTAGTGGAATGTATATGGGGTGGAGTTCAGTGTGTTTATTAATAGCATGCTTCGTGGCGTGCCATGCTTCCAGGAATTCTCGTGCTTGTCTCTGCCTAGCCTGTCCCAGGATCTTGGTGTTGTCCCAGTTGAAGTGGTGGTTCTCCTTGTCCATGTGGATTGAGATGAGTGAGTATTGGTCGTGTCTTTTTGTAGCCAGTTGGTGTTCATGTCCTCTTGTTGTTAGTTTCC
>NC_063332.1:138048945-138110501 GCF_021869965.1 Rhincodon typus | reverse complement strand
ACATGAACACCAACTGGCTACAAAAAGATACGACCAATACTCACTTATCTCAATCCACATGGACAAGGAGAACCATGACTTTGACTGGGACAACACCAAGATCCTGGGACAGGCCAAGCAGAGACAAGCACGAGAATTCCTAGAAGCATGGCACTCCACGAAGCATGCTATTAATTAACACATTGAACTCGACCCCATATACATTCCACTACGGAGGAAACCCTGAAGTGAGGCAATCCATCGCAATGCACCCCAGAGTTTAAAAACCAGGCGGGAAAACACACTGATGCTTCATCAGAGGCTGCACTGAGGATGTTACCAAGCATGGTAATGAAACGTCTGTGGAACAACAAACCAGCTCGGCGAGCCAACCAACCTCATCAATGAGGCAGGATTGCCGAACATTGATCTGACATGAGGGTTGTGGGATTGCTTACCTCTCTCTATCACTTGCTGCTTCTGCTGTTTGCCACGCAAGCTGTCCTATTTTGTAGCTTCGTGAAGTTGACATCTCATTTTTAAGTATGCCTGATGCTGTTCCTGGCATGCACTCTTTATTGAATGAGGATTAATTCCCAAGCTTGATAGTAATGGTACAGTGAATGATATGCTAGGCTGGAGGTTACAAGTTGTAATTGAATACGATTTTGCTGCTGCTGATTGTTCATAGTGCCTCACAGATGCCCAATTTTGAGTTGCTAGATTTGTTTGATATCCATTTCATTTAGCACAGTGATCATGCACAAGCTGATAAAGGGTATTCTCAATGTGAAGAAGGGACTCTGACTCCATGAGCATTGTGTATTGATCATTCTTTTCAATAGTGTTATAAAGGTACATCCGCAACAGGTAATTTGGTGAGGATGAGGTCAAGTGCATTTTTCTTTCTTGTTGGTTGTGTCACCAATGGTCACACGCCCAGTCGAGCAGTTATGTCCTTTAGCACTCAGCCAGCTCGGTCCTTATTGATACTACAAATGCACCTTTGATGATAGTTTAGAATACATTCTGTGTTTTTCTCAGTAATCAGCAGGTTTTCTTTTTCATATCTGACCTGGTGCTGTAGGATTTGATGGCGTCCAGAGTCTATGTTAAAGGCTGTCAAGGCATCTCCCTTCCAATGCATATCATTGTGTTACCACCTCTGGTACATTTATGCTACTGCTTAGTCAGGACATACCCTGTGATGGTAATGCTAATGTCTCATGTTGTAAGATATAGTTCTACGAATATGATAATGTCAGGCTATTGTTTGAATAATCTATGAGACAATCTTCCCAAGTTTGACACATACCTCTAAATATCAGTAAGGAATCGGGTAATGACACAGCTTTCTATCCCTAAAGGACATCAGTGAATGAGTTGAGTTTCTATGACAATTGGTTATAGCTTCACAGTCACTTTGAGACTGATGAAGAAATGGCAGTTCCACTGAACGAATATTTTGTCTGTCCTTATGTAGAAGACATACATTACGTGCCAGAAATAAAAGGGAACCAAAGGAGTAAACAGAATGAAGAATTTAAGATTCTTAGAGACAGGCAGTAGGAGGCAGGACATTTTCCAATGAATTTAACCCAGCTTAGGGAAATGTGTACTTTTACAAGGACAGTGAGGGTATGTGTTCTGGAGTTAGGCCCACAACCACATGACATAGATTGGAGATGGCCAGAGATGCTGTTGAGTGCAAAGGTGAACTGGTTAAACAGCTCTCCTCAGTTTTCTAGGAATTTGACCCAACAGTGATATTCAATATTATTTCCTCTAGTCATCAACCCTCACCACCTTTCATTCCCCATGCGTTTTTCTTGCTAACTCATGAAGACCCATGTCCACATTAAGACTTAATGGTCCTCATACTCTCCATGCTAATTCATGCTCCCCATTACCCCATGGCTCATTAAGCTAAATTAGCACAAACCAATAGACAGTCGTGCAATTTCTTTTTACTTACATTTTTTTCTGCCTTTTTTTTCAAATATTAACAGCATCAAAGAGTATGGAGTGAAAATGAGAATATGGCATTGAGATAGAGGATCAGTCATGATCATATTCAGTAGGCTCAAAAGGCCAAATGGCTTACTCCTGCTCATTGTTTCTGTATTTCTATGTAATCCATCCAATCTCCACCATGGGCAGATCTCAGGTCATGCTGAAATAGAATATAACAAAATTGTAATGGTCTACCTCAACTGTTCCAACAAAATACTTTCATTTTTGAAATTCCATTCAATAATTAAAAATCCCTCAAGTACTTATTTCTTTATAAAAATGAAGACCTGCATTCATGATCCCACGTCAAGGATTACAATCCTTTAATAATCTCTTGGAGCTGTCAAGCAAACTGCGAATTTGCAGTCCTCCATTGTAATAATGCAACAATGGTAGCCCATAGGGCTATGTCGACAAATACCTATCGAAAATCTAGTACCAATTCTTTTTCATTCTCAGAGCCACAGTCAAGCAGTTCTTTTTAAACAATATTTATGGGCAATGGGTTTAAATAACTCAACATCTTGACAGTTCTACATATCTATACTGCCCTTTGCGGGCATTTCTGTCTCCACAATGAAGTCATGTAATCCATATTGTGGTTAAGACCATTACAGAAATGAAAATCAGAACTGCTTGTGTTTGCATTGAGTTTAAATGGCCCAGCAAGTTTGAGTTTCACTCATATGTTTGACACTCTGGCCCTTTGCCTCTACACATGTGCCGAAAATGTCTCTTCAATTGCTGTTAAAAGTCCCGAGTCTTTCCAACAGCATGAAAATTTGGGATGGCATGGTGGATCAGCGGTTAGCACTGCTGCTTCACAGCACTAGGAACCCAGGTTCAATTCCACCCTTGGGCGACAGTCTGTGTGGAGTTTGCACATTCTCCCTATGTCTTTGTGGGTTTGCTCTGGTTTCCTCCCACAGTCCAAAGATGTGCAGGCTAGGTGGATCGGCCATGCTAAATTGCCCATAGTGTTCAGGGATATGTAGATTAGGTGGGTTATAGGGGAATGGGTCTGGGTGGGATGCACTGAGGGTCGATGTGGACTTGTTGGGCTGAAGGGCCTGTTCACACCCTGTAGGGATTCTATGAAAATCTAGCCCTTAATATCAGCAAAGGAAAAAGAACTGGAGGAAGTTAAGGGAGTAAAATCTGACAAAATCCCAGGACGACTGATGATCTATACCACAGGCTTCTAAAAAAGACAGCTGCATAGATGGACTCATTTTGACCTTTTTAAAGTTCCTGAGATCCTACAGTGATCTTGGAAACTTGTAATTAGCAAATGTATTTTTGTTATTCAAAGAAGGAAGGAAGGAAGAAGAAAGAAAACGATGAATAGCTCCTGTTCACCTGACATCACTTGTGGTGAAAATGTAGGAATCAATCATTAAGAAAGTCTTAATAAAGCAAATAGAAAATCACTATAAAATCAACAGGCTCTTATGAAAAGAAAATCATGTTTGACAAATTTAGTAGACCTTTTTGAGACTTAACTAGTTGGAAACCAGTAGATGTGGTATACTTGGATTTCTAAAAGGCATTTGATAAACTAACCACAAAAGATTAATACTCAAGTCTGTAGGGTATGCAGGGTAGTTTGAACTTAAGAGTAGGATAATAAGTCAGCACAACATGGTGGGCCAAAGGGCCTGTACTGTGCTGTACTGTTCTATGTTTCTATGTCTCATAAGTCAAGGGTCATGGAGCTCTTGGCATAGATAAGGTTAAACAGGGCTTTTTCAAATTGGCAGGTTGTGTGTACTGAAATGCCACAAAACTCAGTGTTGGGGCCCCATCTATTTATTGTATATATTAATGACTCTGATCCAGAGAGAAAGAGAGAAGTGTATCTAAAATTACTATCAGTATAAAGTTAAGTAAGAATGTAAGATCAGAGGAGGATAAAATGAGCCTGCACTAAGGTTAAGTGTGGACATCTGTTAAAAGTTGGATTATGATTTGGAAAATGTGAAGTTATTCACTTTGACAATATATATAAAAATGGCTGAAATTTTAAAATATGTTTTAATAGTTAAAGCTCAGACGTACTTGGATATAATTATACAAAAAGCACAAAAAGTTAACATGCAGGCAAAGCAAAATATTAGGAAGGAAAATGGCATATTGGCATTTAATTCAAGGGGCATGGGGTACAAGAATAAAGAATTCCTACTATAAGTGTATTGGGCTATGATGATAGTACACCTGTGTGCAGTTTGGGGCATTGCATTTAAAAAGTATTTACTTCCATTGGAAGTGATGTGTCAAAGTGTCAATTGAGTGGTAGCTTGGATGAGAGAATTATCTTTGACAGTCTGAGCAAACTGAGACTATAATCACTCAACTTTGGAAGAATGAGATGTAACTTCTTTGAAACAAAAAAATTTTGAAGAGACTTGACAGGTAGATAGTGAGAAATTCTATCAAATGGCTGAGGAATCTAGAACATGGGGGCATAATCTCAGGATATCGGAGTGATCATTCAGACGGAGATAAATTTCTTCACAGAAAGGGTTGTGAATCTTTAGAATTCTTTACTCTAGAAGGTTGTTGATATGCCATAATTGAATAAAGTAAAGGTTGAGATTGATAGTTTTTTTCCCATCTGGCAGGGAATCAAGGGACATGGGGTTTGGGCGGTAAAGTGGAGTTAAGGCTGAGGTCATATAGCCATTTGCTGCAGATCCTATTTCTGTCTTATGTTCTTGCGATTGTTGAGGTTGTGAAGCTGGTGGTGCTGTCGCTGTTGAAAGTGTATTTGTGAGAGGGGATTGCACCTTGATCACACATTCTAAGTCATTAAATTTCTTACTGAACTGGAGAAATGACCTTCAATTGAACTACTCTATTCCACGGTCAATATGACAAAGACATCCTTTGTAAGTTATTTATGCTGCAGTGTGGTTTTCTAGAGGATTGGAGAGCCCTCAAAAGTAATAAATGAATTGCCATGACACATCTTTGGTTGATTTCTTTTGGTGGACTACACCCTATCCATCAACGAACAAAACCAAATAAGTAAATGTTACTAGTCTTTGATGTTTTAAATATGGTACAATTTGGTCTCTTTGCTGAATGGTTTGACCACGAGTCATAACCATTTGAAAAAAAAACATACTTCCATCCTTTCCTATAGTCATGGTGATGGATTGGCTAACAGTGAATAATCTAGTAACTATTTATCAGACAAACATATTTGTTTTCTGAGTATTATCATCCATGTTCAGAAGTAGATGTGGTAGAGGTTTTTGTTAAAAAAGACAGGAATTCCGCTAAAACATATGTGATTCATGATCTGGATTTTCTTTAAAGAAACTTTGGTACTCATTAACTGTCTGTACATTCAACAGTATCTACATTGAACAAAGGCAGGTTTAAAAGTGGCTTCTAATTAATCTTGCTACTAAATAATTTTAATATTTAATTTTCACAGTAAAGCTGCATTTCAAAGTGAACTCTTTCCATTTACTCTGAAGAAATCATCACCAATTCTTTTGTTAGAACATTATTTGGCATTACTCAGTTTAGTTGGAGGCACTCTCACCTGTGCATTCAAATGCTGCTCAAGAGTTAGCGCATAACATAAACTGAGACTTTGGGCTGTAGGGGTGCTGTTGGATGTAAGGTTAGACAAAGGTTCCATCAGCCTGCTCCAGAACTACAGAAACATAAACATGAAATTCTTCAGAAACTGGAGAGTTCTCTAAGTGACCAGTCCAGCTATCATCCTTCAGCAATGCCACCAAAAGCAGATGAACTGAGCGTTAACTACATTTACTATGATGAAATTGTGTGCAAATTGGCTGAAACATCAACTGATGTAACATCAGTAGTGTTCATTTAAAAAGTAATCAATTAAAGGTGAAATACCTTGGGAGATATTTTGGATCTATCAAGATAACAAAACATACTGTTTTCCTTTACTTGCAATTAGCTGTTAAAGATCTTCAAAAAAGATTTTGTTTTAAAGCATGCAACTGAAATTTATTTTAAGCTGAAGAGGAGTAGAACTTCTGTTTCCCTTTCAGGGTCATAATTTCCAGTTTCCAATGTGGCAGGACTGAGTAAATTACATCTGTGCACTGTCACACACGTGCATAAGATAAAGCTTATTTTACAAACTTGTGCAACATTGCCATGTTTACTACTGCAGCTAATCTGTAGGAAGACATCTCCGCCTGGACTAAAGGCACAATTAAAATTCTGTTCAAGGGAGGTGGCGGTATAATACAACATTGAGAAAACAAAAATTTAAGGTAATTTGGAGATACAGCAGGAAAATAATTACACCTTAAGAAAATCTACACAGGTAAATGGCCTCATTCAATACTACAAAGTTTTGTTAAGAAGTATGGATAATACAATGGAGGAAAGGTTACTTATCCCAATGATGGACTTAATTAAAATCTCTTTAGGGACCCTATTAAATAATCAGCAATGAAAGAAAAAATATCTGTAAGTATTTTTTGTGAAAAACAGAACATCATCGAACTTTGAAGATTTTTTTGTAAAAATAAGACATTGATTTGAAACCAATTAAAACAATTCTGTTGTGCATTTAAAAACTAGCCTAAAAGCCTTCCTCCTTGGCAGATTTTGCAGTTTATCCAAACAGTCTGGGGAGAAGGTGGTTACATTGCATTGCTACTGGTTATATGCTGCCAAAGCGATAACTGTTTAGAAGAAATGCATTAAGGGCACTTTTGTGGAAGGAGACAAAATGGATGGAAATTACTATTTTGGTCTTTAACACTTACCAACAATCTGAACCAAACATACCTTATATTTTGCTTTCATAGCTTCACCTCACCTGAACAGATATTATAATGCTGTAAGCCTTGCACTCATATTTCATGGATTGCATAGATTTTCAACTGTTCAACCAAGACAAGCATATCATCTAGTACATTGAAACACTGAGGGCAATGTGGACTGTGACAAGATGTGTGGTAGAATCAGGTGACAAGTCTAGCAAGAACTATCTTGATGTCGAGATGATCTCACTCCATCTTTTATCCTTTTCAGAAGTAGTATGGCAAGATTCTTGCTGGGCAGCAGTGAAATGGCAATTATGGGGGATTAACAATTGTTAAATGTCTTGTTAATGCCACAGTTCACCTCATTAATATTCATGAAATATTCACCAAAAACAAACTCTACATCAGTGAAAAATTGACAAGGAAACCAGACCATGTGTCTAGTAGATTTAGCAACCTTGAAGCCAATGACAACTGAGCTGTTTATTCTCACCAGTCATGTTTCACTCAAATGATTTAACTTCCCAAGTTGGACATCTATTGCAGATTTCATTAGGAAACAGTAATAGTTTTTGCAAAAAATATCAGTCATCATTTTGTTCATGATTATTGGACCGAATTTCAAAATTTTTGTCCTGCAGCCTCATTTATTTGATGGATTTTATTTTTAAAACCAACTTGCTCTGAACTACCACCATGTTGCCTGCAGCCAAACCATTGCTCAGATCAAGATACATGGTCACCAGCTGTATTCACTACTGCAACTCATCTCAAACATCCTGGCCCTTCTTCTATGCACTGGCAGTGTGATCTGAATGTGTAAAATTGCACTGCAGTTCACGCCAGTGATCTGTATTGAAAGGCTGCAGTGGGGCCATTTTGTACACAGGGACAGGCAACTAGCTCATACAATAGAGTAGGCTGCATCTCAGGAAAGCTCCCTTGTCTCTTAACATTTCGCTCACTTGGAGCATACCTGCTTGTTCGCATCATCCTTGCCTTGGGTTGCAATGCTAATTAGTGCCTCACACAACCAGGCAGTTTGTCTTGTTGCTGAGTAGTCCTCAGTCTACGGAGTGTAAATCTTGCTGTACGACAGTGTGATACATCAATCCCTCATTTGCTCCATGAGTCATCAGTTACATGACAAACACACTCCACGTGCAACAATCTGGCAGCCATGTATCCAACTCCAAATGAATCTGAAAGAACTGTGGATGCTGTCAATCAGTAACAAAAGCAGAAGTTTCTTGAAAAGCTCAGCAGGTCTGGCAGCATGTGTGAAGAAAAAAATCAAGAGTTAACGTTTTGGGTCTGGTGACCCTTCCTCAGAAGTGATGGTAGCTGGGAAAACATTGGTTTATATGCAGAAAATAGGGAGGGGGATGGTAAGGGAGTAAACGATAGGATGGAGCCGGAAGAGAGAGAAGCATATGCTCAAACTCAATCCTCCTTCTCACACTCTACCTTCCCATTATGTCTGAAACTCTTCTGATTTACAAGCTACAAAAGGCTAAGCAATGTCTCTTGTTTATCTTTTCCCTCACTCCACTCATAAATGAAGCTAGAGTAAGAAACTCATTGTTCAAAGGAGTATACGTGGTCTCACAACAGTCCTTCAATTCATCTTTCAACGCACACATTGCAATGATGGATGAGGAACCAATCCAATCAAAGGAAATGACAGTGATGTTGTAGGGCAAGGAATTGCTGTCCTCACTCTCAAGTTGGAATCACTTGTTGTCCTACCACTGCCACTCTACCAGTGCCTTTGCTGTTGCCTGACAGTCAGCCAGATCAGTCTGTGGTAACTTTGCCAAGGTAGTACGTTCTGAAGTTGAGCCTTTAAGGCTGACCCCTAGCCTTCCCCCAAAGCTATCTGTTGTCTTACTTACTAAAAGTCAGTAGCCTTCTACCAGCTGTGCTACAGTTACTGTGTTAGTACTGTATAAGAGCACTATGACAGGTATAGTCACACAAAAGACAGGCAAGACAGGAAAGCTTGAAATCTGTTGGTTGGCTTTTGTGGGAGTTGATTGACTGAAGTTGGTTTGGAATACCTAATTTTTATGTTAGTTTTATTTCAGCATTATGGTCAAGTGGGCAGTAGCAGGAAATATGAAGTACGAGTCCATTAAGAACAATGTGGAAATAAGTTTGCATTCATAAGCACAATAAGCGAATGAGATCATGGACACCAAGCCAGAAAGGGGATTTAAGTAGTTTCTTTCCTTGTTCTCTCCTCCTCTGCTTCCTCTTCCTCTTCTTTCTTCACTGTCTCATCATTTCAACTTTCTCAGCTACTTACTCTGGGCCAAAAGGCTTACTTATGTTGTAGGATGCAATGACCTACAATGAATTGTGACATAACTAGCACTGCAGGTTCCTCTTGAGTGGTGCAGGCAATTTTGATGATGTTTCTGCTTGGCCTGCTCAATGCCATCTTGCAGAGCAACTTGACTGTTGAAAAAAGTACAATGTATTCTGCTGTCTCTACATACAGAGCATCACAGTGAGTGTAAATGTTGGCGATGTCATCTCTACAATCTAGAAGGTTCCTGAGATAAAAAGAAATTCCTGATCACAATCACCTCTACAGTGAATGGTAACACCATTTTCTCCATGCTCTTAGGTTGCAGGTCTGCTTACAAGAGGTAGCATATTTCAGTGTATAAAACAGAAAAGTTTAGTGCACTGCTCCTTGCTGTGGTAGAAGAATTGTCCTGTGACAACCTTGAGTCGACATGGCCTCCTACTCAGAACCCTTCACCCTCTTTCCTCTTCACAAAACTGCAGCACTTAGGTTGGCAGGGAAAGAGCATTCAAATGAGGACCAAGACTTTCAGCATATGACATACTACCTGCTGGAGACTACTAAATTTAAACAACTATATAAACTTCCATACATTTTTATTAACTCAGCAATGTATTGTAGAAATCAATGAACAACTAACCTATTAGTAGTTGATCATCCATTATTATTGCATTGATGGGGGATTTTCGTCCTACTGGTGAAGACATGTTTAATTGCAAAGAGTGAGAGAGGGTGTTAACTTAAAGGTTCACATTGAAATTGACAAAATAGTGTTAAATCAATGTTACATGCTGATTAATATCATAATCTGCCTATTTTTCATTCATCTAGCAAGTCCACCCTACACACACTGACAAGCTACACAAAGTTTGAAATAGTGTTGTGAAAATGTTAAATTTAATTGTTCATATAACATTGGACATTCTTTTCATTTATTCATTCATGCATTCACAGGATGTGGGCATCACTGACTAAAATTTATTGCCTATCCCTAATTTCCCAGAGGGTAGTTAAGAATCAATCACATTGCTGTGGGTCTGGAGTCATGTGTAGGCCAAACTAGATAGGAATGGCAGTTTCCTTCCCCAAAGGGCATTAGTGAGCCAGATGGGTTTTTCCAAAAATAATATTTGCTGTGGTGGGGTCTGATTCTGGGTCCCCAGAGCAATACCCGGGTCTCTAAATTAACAGCCCAGCAATAACACCTCTAGGCCATTGCATCCCTATCGTGTATTTCAGTATTCCCAAAACACCCAGGGTACCTTTGACTAAGTGGATGGGCTTTTTCTGAGAGCTGAATGGTGCCAACTCTGACAGGTGGCAGGTGACTCTCCCTGATTTTCTGAATGCCCTCATCTTATATACCCGTAATGACATAATCAAATTCTTATAATTTGATTGGTTTCAGGTTGTCAACCCCATCAGATTTAAATTCAATAGGCTTTCAGTATCTAGGTGCTTGGTTTAAATTAATTGGCCAAATTCAAACTTTTTGTCTTGGAAAAATTGCTGCTTGGCTGCTCTCTGAGCACCTGCAATTATAAACTTCCAAGCACAGACAAAGCACAAGCTCTTAAAGGAACCATGACATTCCTTTTCCCCACGATCATTTTTACCAACAAATTCTAACTTCCTGCCTTCCAATTCATGAATCTCTACCCAACTTCGTAACACCTTCCCCCCTTAAGAAAAAAAATGAGCCGTCATTGTGAAAAAAAAGGCTTCATTTATTTTCTTAAACTTCACACTGTTATCATGAAATACATAGTTCAGTACTCTACAGTTATACCTTTCATACTAATTCCAAATGTATATGACATAGAATCAGTATGGTCTAATCTTATCTACAGATATTCTTTAAACCCACGATAACACAACTGCAACAACATTTTTACGACCTGCAGCATATACAACCTGTAAACTATACACTTGTAATATAAGACTCCAATGAAATAGTCTCATATTTTAGTTCTTAAATCTTCCAAAAAAAATGAGTGGGTTGTGGTCTATATACGCAACTGTCACCAAAATATTGTTCGTCATTAAAATGTAAAGCCAGTACCAAACTCAATAATTCTTTTTCGATGGAGGAGTATTTTCTCAGATGAATATTGAATTTCTGTCAAAAATAACCAATTGGCCTTTCAATTCCACCATCATCTTTCTGCATCAGCACACCTCCAACACCTATATTGCTGGCGTCAACAGCGACTTTAAAGGGTTTTGAGAAATTTGGCATTTTAAAACTGGTGCGGTGGTTAATACAGCTTTTAAGTCCTCAAATGCCTCCTGGCATTGATTTATCTACTGAAATTTCATGTTCTTCTTTAGAAAATCTGTCAGCGGTGCTACCACAATATTAAAGTTCGGCCCAAACTTCCGGTGGAATCCTTTCAGTCCCAAGAATCAAAGTACCTCTTTCTTCAGGGATGGTCTTGGAAATTCCTCGATGGCCTTCGTCTTTGCGTACCTCAGGGTCATCCTTCCATGTCCAATTTTATGTCCCAAGAACGTCACTACTGCCTTCGCGAATTCGGTGTTTGCTAAGTTAATGACCAGTTTTTCCTCTGTTGTTTTCCTAAGAGCTCTGCCAAATGAACCATGTGATCTTTCCATGAATGGCTAAAGATCATGATGTCATCTATATAGACAGCACAATTAGTCAATCCTGCCACAACTCTGTTCATAAGTCTTTGAAATGTATCGGGTGCGACCTTCATACCAAAGGGCAATACTTTAAATTGATACAGCTCATTTGGGGTTACAAATGCAGCAACTTCCTTCAGTCTCTTGGACGAAGGTACTTGGCAGTAACCGCGGAGTGAGTCCAGCTTGGTGATAGAAATGGCTTGTCCAATATTTTCTACACAGTCCTCCAGCCTTAGAATTAGGTATGAGTCTGATTTAATCACGGCATTGACCTTCCGATAATCCATGCAGAGCCATTGAGCACCATCTGGCGTTGAAACCAACTCAATCAGTGAACTCCACTCAATTTGACTCAGCTCAATGAAGTCTTCTTGCATCATCGCATCCACTTCCTTCTATACCTGTGTAGCTTTAAGAGGATTAAGTCTGTAGTTGTGTTGTTTTATTGGAATAGCATTTCCTACTTGAATCTCATACACTAGTTCCACAGATGTCCTCATATTTCTGCAACAAACCTTTCAATTCAGTCCTCTTTTCCAGAGACAGATAGTTCACTATTCTATCCCATTCTGTAAGGACTTCCTCATTATTCAACTTACTTTGAAGCACATCAGAATCAAATGATTCAGATTCTGATTCCTCACTCTGAGGGTCATTGACTAATACCTTTTACTCTGATTCCCTTTCCAAAGACATTAGTTTTATTACTTCCCGTGGCTTTTCTATCATTTGACAAGTATGACAGGTACGGCAAAGTTCAACCAAATTGTTATGCAATCCAGGCCAATAGAAGTGCTTTGGCATCTTAGCCTAAGCTTCCCTCACTCCTAGATGACCTACTACCGGTAATCGTGTGCTACCCATCATACCTCCTGTGTGTATGCTACCGGCAACACAATCTGGTGCACTTCTGCCCATTTCTCCTCTGCACCTACTGCCGAGGTCTCCATTTTCATCTTAGGATTCTATGCTTCAAATAATAACACTCGAGAATACATTCTGATTCCTTTTCCAAGTGGTGTTTATAATATAGATCTTTTATTGTCTCATCTTTTTGTGTTAACTCCAGTAATCTTTCAGAACTAAACACCTCTGCCTGGTCCTCTACCTGTTTAGGTTCTTCTTTTACCGTTTCATCAACACAGGGTGTCAGCTAACTGGGCCTCAACTCCTTCATCTTTCTCTTTGGTTTCGCCACTTGCTTTAACCTTTGACTGTGGGATCTTGTCACCACATAGTTCAGAAAAATTCCAGGTTATTTTTCTTTTAATTCCTCGGTTCCCTGGTGACCAGCATATTGTGAGAATAGATTTGATAAACTGAATGTGAACTTGTCAGGGGAGATGAATTAAGCACATTTAGTGGAAAAGGTATGGTTGGCTTGTTTAAGATATAGTATAGATTTGGAATTCTTTACAAGCTGTTGGGAATTCTTATATGACACAAATCCTCCTTGCTGCATTACTCATGTCGTTAATATATCAGTGGCATCTTTATCCATTTTGTTCACCATGAGTTTGATATCTTGGCATCAACATGCAAGCTGAAGCCTTTTTTTCAGGATTAAGTTTTAAAGATGAGAATTAGCTTGCAAAATATGAAATTGGTATGGGAGGAGATTTTATTGTAAGGCTACTCCAGGTCAGTCTGGACATGTGAAATATTCATAGAATTTTAAAATGATGCAACACAGGAGGAGACCATTTGACTTGTCATGTCTGTGCTGACTGTTTGGTTGAGCTATTCTGTTAATCCCATTGCCCTGCTTCTTTCTATCTGTTATCAATATGTGAAGGTTATCTAGTTTCTATTCAGAATTGGAGTTGGAAGAGCCTGCAGGAGAATAGGCTGTAAGTAATATAATTATTTTTTGAACATTGTTCCTAATTATTTAATGGACAAGGCTTTACACAAGGCTACTGCACTGAACCTACTGCCAATAGTTCTAGTTGTCATATGATATGATATCACCAATGATATAGACTTTTCTATTTGGACATTTAGTGTTACTCGTTTGCATGTTAGTCCTGCAAATAGCTATTCAATGCTCATATGAAAGTTAGTATTGAATCTGGCTCCCCCACTTTATCAGACAGCAAATTCCACATCACAACAACTTGTGAAAACTTTTTTAAAATTTGGATTCCTCATTTGGCCTTTCATTCTTTTGGGCAGATTTTTCAATCTGTATCCTTTGGCTACTGATCTTATTGCCACTGGAACTAGTTTCTCTTTACTTGCTCTTTAAAAGCATCCGTGATTTTAAACAACTTTATTTCGTCTCTTCTTAATATTTTCTACTGTAAGGAGAACACTCCCCTTTTCCTATCTCTCAATGGAACTAAAGTCTCGCATCCCTGTTACCAACCTGATAAATCTCTTCTGCACCCTCTATAAAGTCTTTCTAAATTGTGATGTGCACAATTGAACATAGTACGCTAGCCAATATATTTTTATAATCTCTGCAATAATTTTCTCACTGATTCTTAATTATTCTATGTGAAAACTAAGGATCTCATATGCTTTTTAAACTACCTTTTCAAATTATCTTGTCATCCATAAAGGGTTACATACGTGTACTACTACCTGTGCTTTCACAAATTTCAAAACTGTACCATTTAGTTCATATTGACTCTCTTCATCACTCTTAGCAAAATGTTATCACTTCGTATTTGTTTGCATTAAGTTTAATTTGCCTCTAAGTCTGTCCTTTCCACCTAAAGTCTGTTATGATATTCTTAATTTGTGTAATCTGCAAGCCTTGAAACTGAACCCAGTGTACAGATATCTAGATTATTAATTGGTATCAAAAAGATTAAGGTCCAATACCAATTCCACTGAATACTTCCTTTCAGTCTAAAACTGTCACTTAGATTTTGTTTTATTCATGTTGCCACTGATCTTTTTAATTCTCTGAGCTTTAATTTTGCTGACAACAGATATTTCATTCATGATACATTGAGAAACATGAGGATAAAAGTTCTGGGGTGTACTTTCTAGATCCGAGGATGCCAGAGAAACAGCCAACCTGAAATGGAGCAGGGTCATTTTTCAGGTACCTCTGATGGTGAACTTAAATATTTATATTTCCTTGCATCTGTAGTTGATGAGCTTAATACCTGGTTCATGGGGATCTTCTGGCACTGTGGTAATGTCCCTACCACTTGACCAGAAAGCCCAAGTTCAAGTCTCACCTGATCTAGATTTGTGTTATAACATATCTGAGCACACTGATGATTGAACAAAATGCCTGTTTTAATCCTTGCTTCCTTCAGATTTCCCAGAAATGAGGCAATGATGAGTGTCACCTGGGAATCTTCAGTGCCTATTGTGGCCTAAGAATGACCATCCACAAAAAGTGTAAATTTAATTTGTTGTGGCATTTCAATGAATGTTACTTCTCTTTCCATCTACAAATGCTATACGATGAGTATTTAAAATCGTATGAAATCATAGAATCCCTACAGTGTGGAAACAGGCCATTCAGCCCAACAAGTCCACACCGCCCCTCCAAACAGCATCCCACCCACACCCATTCCCCTACCCTTGCATTTTCCCATGTCTAACCCACCAAACCTAAACATCCCTGAACACCATGGGCAATTTAGCATGGCCAATCCACCTACCCTGCACATCTTTGTGACTGTGGGAGAAACCGGAGCATCCGGAGGAAGCCCACTCAGACACGGGGAGAATGTGTAAACTCCACACAGACAGTTGCCTGAGGGTGGAATTGAACCCAGGTTTATAGTGCTGTGAGGCAGCAGTGCTAACCACTGAGCCACCATGCCCAAGTCACCCCAATGAACCTGGGCTCATCTGGGAGTTGAACCCAGGACCTCTCGCATGTCCACCCTGTACAGTACCCTAAGCGAGAATTATACCCCTAGACAACAAGCTCTTCACACACTATGAGGAGAGAAATCTGTCCCTCAGAGGAGAAAGCCTGGACCTGCTCTTAGGAGATGCCAAAACATCCTTACCCTGTCAACCAAGTAAATACCATTCTTCATGTCACTGCAACTTGCACATTAACGCCGCTGTCAGTGTTATTCATTGCACACCACTTCTAACCATTGGCCAGTTGCTTCTCTCCCTCATGCCTTGCACATACCAACGTGATGTCCACAACCCTATGGGGAAATCTGGAGATGCATAGATTGACATCAGAATAATTTTCCCGGAGGGGGCATGCATTTAATGTGAGAGGGGGAAAATTCAAAGAATATATGAGGGGCAAGTTTTTTAGACAGAGAGTGGTAGGAATCTGGAATGCGCTGCAAGGGCTGGTGATGAAGGCAGATATAATAGGGGCATTTAAGGACTTTTAGGTAAGCACATGAATATGCAAGGAATGGAGGGGATTGGACCAAGGGACGCAGGAAGATTAGTTAAATTGGTATCATGTTCGGCACAACATCATGGGCCAAAGGGCCCATTCCTATGCTATACAGTTCTATGTTCTATATAACTTACCAAGGCAAAGTTCTTTAATACTTTCCAACTTCAATGTTGAGGATGGTTACCTGCAAGTGATGATTAATGATTCCTGTTTTCTAATTCTGGATGTTATTTGCAGGATTCAGATATTTACAGTGGCACGGTGGCTCAGTGGTTAGCACTGCTGCCTCACAGCGCCAGGGACCTGGGTTTGATTCCAGCCTTGGGTGACTGTTTGTGTGAAGTTTGCACATTCTCCCCATGTCTGTGTGGGTTTCCTCTGGATGCTCTGGTTTCCTCCCACAGTCCAAAGATGTGCGGGTTAGGTGGATTGGCTATGCTAAATTGCCCATAGTGTTCAGGGATGTGTAGATTAGGTGGGTTATAGGGGGATGGGTCTGGTTGGGATGCTCGGTTTCCACATCGTAGGGATTCTATCATTCATTTGCAAATGCTGTTTGGCACTTGCACTGCTCTGGAAGAGTATCAACACAGGCAGCAAGGGATAGTCAGTGATCTTCCCAAATGGAAACTATTGTGGGTGATCTGCAGTTCTATGATTATGGAAAAATGATTGCAGATCATTATCTGTACCTGGTCCAATTTCAAGGGAGTGCTTGCCAGACAACATTGAATATGAAATAATGCAATTCAAAATCAAATCAAGTGTAAGTACACAGGTCATATCCTGACAGTAAAAAGACTTCCTGGACCTTGACAAGATGACAGCTTCAGCAAAGATATAGCAACCAATGACTGTGAAAGCAGTGCAGTTGGTCTATTGGATTTACGAAGTATCTAGCAAAGCTTACTTTTTCATCAACGTATGACTATCTATGCAAGTTCATTGCTAAGGATGATGGAATGATACCAGCGAGCAGAATAAGCAGATTTCAATAGAATCAAACTTCTACCATCAGCAGCTCAACATGCTCTGGAAGTCATCAATCTAGCAAAAGCATTGAATTTGAAAGACAAGCATCTTGCACTGATCAAGCACTCATCATGGGAACAACATTAAGCTAGAGAAGGAGCATCAACATCAGGAATGCACAAGTAGCTATCAGAGTAACTGAAAACGACAACTCATATATATATTACATAAAGACATGAGTGCTTTAGGAATGAGGATGAAATGTATGTGATGTGCAGCAACTGGTAAATGTGGAGAGGGCTACAATAAACACATTGGGTGGAATCTTCCCAGGTCCTGAACAACATGGACTATGGGAAGAAATTTGGCAAAATCAGGTGAAATGCTGAGCATCAGCATGTTCGGCATCGAGACCAAAAAGTCACATTTTCCAGTCAAGTCCCAGATATTGAGATGAGATTCATGCTAGTGAACAATGAAGGGCCTATTAACAGGCATTGGTACTTATTGTCACCCTCATTATTACCAAATCTTGCCTCATTAATATGCAGGCTCCTCTTCCCCCATCAGCCAGATAGAAACTGGACACAAAATGTCCAAACATGAAAGTCTGAACAGATGCTTGACGATTCCAGTTTCCTGTTTGCTCTTCTGTACCTTTACTTTTGACATGTGCCCCTAAAGTTTTAATGTACATTCTATGGGCTCTGGCCATATGCATGTCAAACATATGGAAATTGGTGTCCGACATAAACCAGCCTCATTGATTAATCACAGCACATCTCTGATCCACTCACAGTACACTTCTGCACTTTGATGCTGCATTTTGGAGTTTACCAACACTTCTCATTGTAATGCAGCTGCTGACTTGCCCAGGAACAAGGCCATTTCATAATGTAACATTTCATAACACAGCTGAATTCATCAATTGAAAAGGCTTCTATTCCATCAATGTGCTCATGATTTGTGATCATCAGTAGTACTTCTTAGAACACACTAGATAGCATGGGAGCTGCCGTGATGCACATATCCTTGAGAACTCTTCGGTTTTTTTCCTGCTGTGTTTGAGGGGACAGAAGCCTTATAAGGATGTTTACTGGAGGCAAGGGCTACCTTCTATCAACATGACTGTTGAGCTTTTGTGTAACCCCTTGCCTGAGGCAGAGTGTGATACACAATGCTGTCTATTCTTCAAACTGGGCCATGGTGGAACATGCAATAGGCCTCCTAAAGATGAAGATCCATTGTTTGGAAATGTTTTGAGGTGCCTTACTACGCTGTCTGGATAAGTGTGTGCCACATAATTGTAACATGCTGTGCTCTGCACAACAGAAACAGGCGAAGATGTGACATTTGAAGTTTTTCCTGAATGTGACATCCCACATTGAACAACAAGATGCTGGGCTACAGTGGCATTGGGAAAAGAGCAGCAGTCAATTAGAGGATCATAAGAAGGAATGTGGGTAAGTACAGGAGAGCTGTATAACCTGGTGCTTAAGCAGCAATTCGGGTAGGAATGTGTAAAGAAGTGTCAGCTGTGCCACCTACATGCCTTGAGAGGCATTAGTTTGTGACTTTTGTGCCACTGTGTTGACACGGAAAGACAACTCTACTGCCACAGCTTAACAGGCTGCACAGCTGAGGTCAAAGATAGTGCAAAGATAGATCCCAGTACTTCTACCAATGGCAATTTGGAAACTTCAGCTAGCTTTGGACAAGAGGTGCACAATGGGCATGATACCCAGTTAATGAGGCAACTTTGGGACAAATCCTAGTGGAAATTCGCTAAGGCATACAGAGAAAAACCCTCAGTGAGACTCTACAAAACTGACAGCTGATTTCTGGCAAGATTCAGCTTACGGTTGCATTCATGAACGATTATTTTCCTTTGCTCATGCATGTTGGGAAAGTTGGGATTTCTAAAGAATTTATATCAGGTATATAGAGGAATCCAGGTGGCAGAGTACCCAACTTTCCTTGTGAGGCTCACAAGTTTTGTATTATCCAACTGTGTCTGCTTTGGCAGGTGCTACCAGTTGGAGATCCATTGAAATAGTTTCAGATTACCGAATGAGTGATGTGACCCCCCGTTTCTAGATTTTACACTTTTATTTGTATAGGCAATCATACCAGCACAAAGTGGAGTAAAAAAAAATCATAAAATACAGTTATGGTCACAAAGGTTCATGACCACTTTCTGCAAAATCTGTCCTGCTAGCCCCAACTCCAATCCAGCAATTTTAAAGAAGATCTGGCAGAATGTAAAATATGCTGCCATTTCATCATGTGCTAATTCTGAGCTATTATTCATTAGGTGTACCGAAGAGAATATAACAGTTTTTTTTTTAAATAATAAGTGGCAATTCCCACCCGTCCCCGGGGAGGCCTCCTACAGCCTGAATTCTCATTGTGGCCCGCTGATAAGCTTATATTGGGTTTGGCTGAGTGGAAATCTGACAGAATTGTGTACAAATAGGATTGTGAACCCTCCTGATAGGGTTGGGAGTCCCTGGAATTGTCATCAATCTCCCGGAGGCCAAATAAAGCATCCTGGGTGATTTTAAAACATTGGTAAAAACAAACCAGTTGCATAATTCATACTTCTGAGTCAAAGCTGAACTGGCGCAGTGCAGTAATATTTACCAAGCAGTTACAATTTTTCACAGTGGAAATAGCTAAGACTTTGAATGAATATCGACACTGTAGCCAAACAATAAATTCATTGTTCAGTTACATACATTATATCAAATTTCAACCCTGAATTTAAATTTCAACTACAATGTGATGGCCTCTCTATAAAAGTAGTTTCAGTTGAGGAATTCAGATAAGCACCATAAGCTGCATTTTTAAACTCTGGCACAAAATATGCCTTGTATAAAAAAAAACGTGTGCATGTCAGGCAACTGTAAGTTGTAGTGCCCTTATGCAATAACCAATACTTTTGGCAGCGAAAGAATGTAATCTTTAAATCAGCAACATATCAAACCACAGCCTGAATTTTGCAGTAGAGGATGAAATCATTATCTGAATATGTGGTGAGCTGTCAAATATAAAAATAGGTCTGCTTTTGGAGATAAATAATTGCCGCAGTGAGGTGTGAAATTTCTATCTGTCTGTAGTCCGTTTTACATTACATCTCTGTCTAAAACTTAAAGGGATTAATTTACACAGGCTGTGGGAGAGGCAGGCATGGCTAAACCACAAGTTGTAAACAGTGCTGTCTTAACTTACATGAATCCTGGCAAGAACTAAAGGATTTTCACATCATTTTTATTTGCATTTTTAAGCATTGGAAAGGAAAAATTCATGACTAGTTTGTTAAAAATAATACTGCATATGAACATATTTGGAAAAGAATTTCTGTGGTCAATTCTTTCAGCAAGATTTTCTGTATTTGGTGTTTTATTACAAAAATGCAAATTTGTTCCTTTAGAAGCGTTTACAACAATACAATGCACTGTGGTCAGGTAACCTGAAATATCTTATTCCTCATATTGAATATTAATCATACCATACAAATACCTAATTTTAAAAATATATCTTGTCAAGTTTTGAACAACAAAACCCAGCATGCTTCAATCACATTGTCCGTAAATGGTTTAAGTGTTAGGCTTGGCACTGCGTTTGTAGACAAATTTTGTTAATGATTTTGTTTGTCAAAGAGCGTATGACACAACTACTTCACAACCTGTAGTCATGCAATTTGCACAAACAAGCCATTCTAAATCTGCAAGGTCAACCCTGAAAAGTCCTTCTCACTAACGTTTGGGAACTTGTGCCAAAATTGGAGAAATGCCGTACAGATTAGATGAGTAATAGACTGACCGTCATGCTTAACAAATCACATCCGATGACCAATGTTCTCAAGTCCTTCGTGGATATCCTTGGGTATGTCTGTTGCACCAGCAGGACAGAATTGCCAGAAGTGGCAGAATGGTGCTTTACAGTCAAGAGGGAGTGGCCATAGGAATCCACTCAACATTGGCTCCAAATCCCACAAAATCTCAAAACATCAAGTCAAACCTGCGGAAGGAAGCCTCCTGTAGAGTACCACATTCTACTCCTGCTCAACTGTTGAATCAGTATTCCTTCAAGATGTGCACCATTTTCAGAGGAGACACTGAGGGTAATGAGGACAAAGAATGTACATTGGAAGGGAGACATCTAGAATGGCTACTAACTGTTACTAACCATGTTGGCTGATTCCTGAAGGACATATCTGCTAGATCTGTGGCAGGTAATTAAAAAAAAAACCCAGAAAACCCCTACTCATTCTCACCTTCCAATTAATCTAACACATGCATTTATCCTTGGCATATCGTTTGGAGAAACTGTCACACAGATTTTGTGGACATTAAGTCCTGTCTTGACACTGAAGGTACCCTCTATCATGTAGTGCAACACTGCCGCTATGCCAAATGGAATAGATTGAGAACAGAATTGGCAGTTCAATACTAGGAATTCATGTTGTAGAATGCCAGAGCGGGTTCAGTCAGAGCTGTGGCAGCACATCAGACTGAATCTGGGCACGAACAATGGTAGGAACTCCATATAAATACCTGAGGAGTGGGGTCAGTCAGAGTAAAGGTGGAAGCACAGTACAACGGACCAAACCTGGGGATGAACAATGGCAGGAACAGCCGGATGAATACCTGGGGAGCAGGGGCAGTCAGAGAGGGACTGATTTCACTCAGAGTGGCAGCAGCTGGAGTGGAACCAGAGGTAGAGTTCTGGAGGTGACGTCATGACTTAAAAAGTGACGTAGGCTTGGCTGCTCAGGTACCAGGTTTAGAGACTGAATGAATCATTTCAGGAGGAAGATGGAGTATAAAGCACTTACTTTTCTCATTGAGTTTGTTAGGAATAGAGAACAAGAGTGCGAAATCTGATTTTAGTGAGTGGTGGGTAAGGTTGTGTTATTGGTTCCTATGCAGTTGATAAGGTTTATAATGAGAGGAGAACTCAGCCCCACGAAATGCTCCTGTAATATGTGAGAAATCAGGGACTCATCTAGTGTCCATGGTGACTATGTGTGTGGAAAGTGTATTCATCTGCAGCTCCTGATTTGCCACATGGAATGCCTAGAGCTGCAGTTGGACTCACTGTGGAACATCCATAAGGCTGAGAATATTGTGGATAGCACATTTAGTGCATTGGTTGCACAAGTAAGGGCTACACAGACCAAAAAGAGTTGGGTGATCATCAGGAAGTCCAGTAAGTATAGATAGGCAGTGCAAGATTCCGCTGTAGCTATTCCCCTTTCAAACAGATATACCATTCTGGATCCTGTTGCAGGGAATGACCCCTCAGGGAGAGTAACAGCAGCAGCCAGATCAGTGACACCATGACTGACACTGTTGTATAGCAGAAAGAGTTGAAGTGTAAGTGAGCATTGGGGACAGGGGATTATATAGTCAGGGGCACAGATAGGCATTTCTGTGGCTGCAAGCAAGACTCCAGGATGGTGTAATTGCCTCCCTGATGTCAGGGTCAAGGATGTCTCCAAGCAGGCACAGGATATTCTTGAAATGGAAGGCTGAGTACCTAGAGGTTATGGAGCATATTGGCACTAACAACATAGGCAGGAAGAGAGATGAGGTCCTGCAAAGGGAATTTAGGGAGTTAGGTAGGAAGTAGATAAGCAGGACCTTTCATATTGCAATCTTGGGAATATTCCCTGTGCCTTGTGCTAGTAGGCCAGAAATAGGAAGATGGTACAGTTAAATGCATGGCCAAAGAGCTAGGGTAGAATGGAGGGATTCAGATTTTTGGATCTTTTCCAGGGTAGGAGAGGCCTGTAGAAAGGAGGGTGTTGCACCTAAACAAGATCCTTGCAGAGAGGCTTATTTGTGCCACTCAGGAATTCCTACATTGCTGATTTAAACCAATGTGGTTGAGGGGTGGGGTTTGGAAACCAGGGCACAGGTCAGAATGAACAGTGTTTGAGAAGAGACGGGCTGAGTCAAGTAAGTCTAGTAGGAAGAACAGGCAGGGCCAGGTTAATGAACATGGTGGGACTGGCTTTCTGAAAGTGTATTTATTTTAATGCAGGGAACATAACAGGTAAGGCAGATGAACTTAGAACCTGGATTAGTACATGGAGTTATGATGTTGTAGCCCTCACAGAAACTTGATTGAGAGAAGGATAGGACTGGCAGCTCAACATTTCTGGATTTAGATGTTTCAGGAATGATAGACAGAGATGTAAAAGTGGTGGGAGAATTGCATTCGTGATTAAGTAGAATGTTACAGATGTACTAAGAGGGACATCTTGAATGGCTCATCCAGTGAGACAATGAATCATAGAATTCCTACAGCGTGGGAACAGGCCCTTTGGCCTAACAAGTCCACACAGACCCTTCCACCCAGACCCCTCCCTATAACCCACCTAATCTACCCATCCCTGAACACTATGGGCAATTTAGCATGGCCAGTCCACCTAGCCTGCCCATCTTTGGACTGTGGGAGGAAACCGGAGCACCCGGAGGAAACCCACACAGACATGGGGAGAATGTGCAAACTCCAATCAGACAATCGTCCAAGGGTAGAATCGAGCCCGGGTACCTGGTGCTGCGAGGCAGCAGTGCTAACCAATAAGCCCCCGTGCCAGTGAGGGAGAAGAGGGAGGAAGAACCAATGCGTGATATTCTCTAATCAACCTGTTCAAGGTTGTTATTGCACACCTCTGGAGCAGGTGCGACTTGAACCCAGGCTTTCCTGATCCAAAGGTACAGACACTGTCACCGCACCACAATATGGGTAGATCTTAGGGATAAGAAAGATGCAATTACTTTGATGGGCCAGTAGCCAGCGGGAATTAGAGGAACAGATATGTATGCCGATCATGGAAGAATGTGAAAACAACAGGGCTGTGGAAGTGGGTAATTTTAATTTCCCAAATATTCACTGTGACTCCCTTATTACCAGGGGCTTAGATGAGGCAGAATTTGTTAGGTGCATCCAGGAGGGATTCTTGAAACAGTACGTGGATAATACAACTAGGAAAGGGGCCATGTTAGATCCTGTATTGGGAATGAGTCTGGCCAGATGATTGAAGTTTCAGTGGTGGAGCATGTTGAGAACAGAGATCATAATTCTGTTAGTTTTAAGATAGTTTGGAAAAGGATAAGATGGTTCTCAAGTGAAAGTAGTAAATTGGGGGATAACCAATTACAGTAGTATGAGGCAGGAATTGGAGAATTTGTATTGGGACAGCTGTTTGAAGGTAAAGACACAGCTGAAATGTGGGATTATTTTAAAAATCATTTGGCAGGAGTTCAGGAATAGCATGTTTTAGTGACATGAAAGGTAGGGATGACAAGATTTAGGAACCTTGGATGATGATAGATGTCATAAGTTTACTTAAAAACAAAAAAGTAGCATATGTAAGGTTTAGGACCTAGAGGAGGTGGGTGAGGTTGGGTACTTTGCATCAGTATTCACAAAGGAGAAAGACCTAAGTGATGGTAAGTTTGGACAGGGGTTTGTTATAACTCCAAGGCATGTCAATATTAAGGAGGAGTTTATAAATTCATTGATTCATACAGCACCGAAAAGGCCCTTTCAGCCCATCAAGTCTGCACCAACATAACTACCACTAAAAGTGCACTAATCCCAATTTCCTGCACTATACTTGAATGTTATGATATTTGAAGTACTCATCTAAATATTTTTTAAGGGTTGTAAGTTTCCAGCCTCCACTACTTTCACAGGCAGTGCATTCCAGATTTCCATCACCTCCTGAGTGAAAAGGCTATCTTTCCACAAATTCCTTCCTATGCCCATTTGTGATTGACCCCTCAACCAAGGTGAACAGCTACTCTCTATTCACCCTCTCTATATCCCTCATAATCTTATACACCTCAATCATGTCCCCCTTGAGTCTTCTCCGCTCTAAAAAAAACAATCCAAGTCAATGTAGTCTCTCCTTATAACTCAATTTCTCCATCCCAGGCAACATCCTGATGATCTTCCTCTGTACCCTCCCTAGTGCTCCCATGTCTTTCCTGTAATGAGGTAAACAGAACTGCACACAATACAATAGTTGTGGCCTGACCAGTGCTTTGTACATCTTCACCATTACCTCCTTGCTCTTATACGCTATACCATGACTGATGAAAGCAAGTGTCCCATATGTCATATTCACATGGGGGTCTGTTGACTTCAGGCATCTGTGAATAATTATCCCAGGATCCCCTGTTCCTCTAAACTACTTAGTGTCCTGCCTTTCATTAAATACTCCCTCATCTTGTTTCTTCTTCCAAAGTGCAGCACCTTGTATTATCAGATTTACGTACCATCTGCCACTGGTCTGCTATCTGATCAACCCATCTATATCTTCCTATAACCTACAACTATCTTCTCTGTCATTAACCACTCTACCAATTTTGGTGTTGTCTGCAAATTTGCCTCCCCACATTTTCGTCAGTATCATTTATGTATATAGTAAACAATGAGGGTCCCAGTACTGATCCATTGTGTTCTGTTACTAATCCAGTTTCTGATCCATACAAGGTCTCCTCTGTTCCTTTTGCTTTAACTTTCTCCATCAATCTCTTACGTGGGACCTTGTCAAAAGCTTTGCTTAAATCCATATAAACTACATTAACTGAACTTCCCTCATCCACACCTTGATCACATTTTTAAAATGTTCTAACAAATTTGAAAGGCGTGACCTTCCTCTGACAAAGTCATACTGACTATCCCTAATTAAGCTATGCCTTTCCGAGTAGGTATTAATTTGCTCCTTCAGAATTTTCTCCAATAGTTTCTCTACCACTGACGTGAGACTTACCAGTCTGTAATTTCCTGATTCATCTCTAGCATCCTTCTAAAATGTCGAACCACATTAGCCATCCTAATGTTGGCTATCTTGAAAAACATTAAGGTAGATAAGTTCCCAGGACCTGATGAGATTTATTCCACGATATGGAAAGAGGCAAGGGAGGAGATTGCTGAGGCCTTGACAAAGATATTTGCCTCTTTAATCACAGGTGAGGTCCCAGAAGTCTGGAGAATAGACAATGTTGTTCCTTTGTTCAAAAAGGGCAAAGGAAATTATAAGCCAATGAGTCTAACATAATCGGTAGGGAAATTATTGGAGAAGATTCTTAGGGGCAGGATTTACCTGCATTTAGAGAAGGATGGACTTATTAGGGATAGTCAGCATGGTTTTATGAGGAGAAGATCTTGTCTCACAAACTTGATTGAGTTTTTTGAGGAAGTGACAAAGATTATTGATAAGGGGAAGGCAGCGGATGTGGTCTACTTGGACTTTACTGAAGCATTTGACAAAGTCCCTCATGGTAGGCTGGTCCAGAAGATCAAATTGCACGGAATCCATGGCGAGTTGGCAAATTGGATACAAAATTCATTTGACCAGAGAAGAGACAGAGTAGTTGTGGAGGGTTTTTTTCTGACTGGAGGTCTGTGACCAGTGGTGTTCCAGAAGGATCAGTGCTGGGACCTCTGTTGTTTGTAATACATATAGATGATTCAGATGAAAATATTGGTCTGATTAGTAAGGTTGCAGATAACATGAAAATTGGTGGAGTTGTGGATATTAAAGAAAGGTATTAAAGGATACACAGGATACATATCGGCTGGAAAGTTGGATTGGGAAATGGCAGATGGAGTTTAATCCAGGCAAATGTGAGGTAATACATTTTGAGAGGTCAAATGCAAGAGGAAAGTATACTGTAAATGGCCGGACCCTTAGGAGTATCGGTACACAGAGGGATCTTGGGGTCCAAGTCCGTAGCTCCTGAAAGTGACAACACAAGTGGATAAGGTGGTAAAGAAGGTGTAGGGCATGTTCACCCTCACCAGTTGGGGCATTGAGCATAAACGTTGTCAAGTCATGTTGCAACTATATAAGGCTTTGGTTAGTCTACCTTTCGATTACTATGAACAATTCTGGTGGCCACACTATAAGAAGGATATGGAGCCTTTGAAGACCGTGCAGAAAAGGTTTATCAGGATTTTGCCTGGATTGGAGTGTATTAGCTACAAGGAGAAGTTGGAAAAACGTGAATTGTTTTTGCAAGTGTGTTGAAGGCTGAGGGGCATGAATAGGGTGGATATTCAGAGTCTCTTTCCCAGGGTGGAAATGTCAAAAACTAGAGAGCACCGGTTTAAGGTGAGAGGGGGAAAGTTTAAAGGCGATGTGCAAGGAAAGTTTTTACATAGATGGCGGTAGGTACCTGGAACGTGCAGCCAGGGGAGGTGACAGAAGTAGATACGATAGCAAAGTTTAAGAGGCATTTAGACAGATACATGAGCTAGCAGGTAATAGAGGGATATGGGCCATGTACAGGCACTTGAGATTAGTTTTGAGTAGAATCATGGTTGGCACAAATCATGGTGGGCCAAAAAGCCTCTTTGTGCTCTATGCTGCTATATTCTATGTCCGTAAAAGAAACAACAATTGGCTTCAACCATAATTTATAACATCATAGCCCAGTATGTCATTCAACCTGGCATTTTCTTCCGGTTGTGTGTCTAACCCTGATTCATTCAGGAGCATATTATTGCATGTTAGATATTGTATTAGGCATTATTTTTAAAAAGTGCAAACTTGGTGAAGGTTCAATATATAACTAAAAGCATACTAAACAGTGAAAGCAGTATTCAATTGAGCTAACCAGTTACACAATTAATAAATCGGATCAAATCTCGGCACTCTTGCCACATCCAATTGTGAATTGCAGTGGACAATTATATATCTCTTTGAGGACAGAAATGTCAGAAAGCACCTACCCTTAATGAGTCAGTGCTCTGAAAGCATTTGCAACCAGTAAATAGAAATGTCATGTGAATGTTCTATCTTGCTTCTGCCTGAGGTCCCAGCAACACAGATGATAGTAAATAGCCAATTTGATTCACTTCACTTGATTTGAAATAATGACTTAGCACGTAGGATACAGCAAAGGTTATGGGCCCTAACAACAGACGGGCTAAAATGTTGAAGCTATGTGTTTCAGAGTTGACCAACCCCCCATGCAGTACTACAGCATAGCTACAACAATGGCATCTACCAACAATATGAACAGTTGCCCAGAAAGTCATCAACCCTTCAGTCTACTTTCAGTCATCAGCAAAGAAGATGTCATCGACAATGATGTCAAACATTAGCTACTCAGCAAAATTATGCTCACTGATGGTGAGTTTGGACTCTGTCAGGGCAACTACGCTCCAAACCCATTACCACATTTGTCCAATAGTGGACAAAGGAATTCCTGTGGTAAGTGACTATCCTGGAGATCAAGACTGCATTTGACCAAGTGAGGTGTCTAGCAACCCAAGTAATATTGAGTCTATGGAAAGCAAGTGGATCTTCTCCAGGGACTGGAGTCATATACAAAAGAAGATGGTTATGGCTTTTGGGACACTGATGCGGGAGGTTCTCAAAACTCAATCATCTACAGCAGCTTCATCGAAAGCCTTTCCTCCATCCTATGTTTAGAAGTGGGGATGTTCTGCTGAAAATCGTAAAATGTAAAGTTCCATTTTTAACTCTCAAATAATGAAGTGTGCAGCAAGATCTGAATCAGTTTTGGCTTGGCCTGATAAGTATCAAGCAATATTTGTGCCAAGAAGTGCCAAGCAATGATCATCTCCAACATGACAAAATAATAATGCAGCAGTGTTCCTAAACATAAAGGCTGTACCCCTCTAGATTGCATCCTTGCTTTTAAAGTAGCGGTGCTGGGTCCACTGTTGTTAATTATCTACATAAACAATTTGAGTGAGAATATAGGAGTTACGGTTAGTAAATTTGCAGATGACACCAAAATTGGTGTATAGTGGATAGTGATGAAGGTTATCTAAGGGTCCAATGGGATCTTGATCAACTGGGCAATTGGGCCGAGGAATGACAGATGGAGTTTCATTCAGATACATGCAAGATGTTGCATTTTAGTAAGACAAACCAGGGCAGGACTTACACAGTTAATGGTAGGACCCTGGGGAGTGTTGAGCAGAGAGACCTATGGGTGGAGGTACATAGTTCTTTGAAAGTGGTGTCGCAGTCAGACATGGTGGTGAGGAAGGCGTTTTGCACACTTGGCGTGCTATGGTCAGAGCATTGAGTAGAAAAGTTGGGACATCATGTCACTTGTGTACAAGACATTGGTAAGGCCACATTTGGAGTACTGCATATAATTCTGGTCACCTTGCTATAGCAAGGATGCCTTAAACTGGAAAGGATGCAAAAATGATTTACAAGGATTTTACCAGGACTGGAGGATTTGAGTTATAAGGTGAAGATGGAGAGGCTGGAATTTTTCCCCTGGAGCATAGGAGGCTGAAGGGTAACCTTATAGCAGTTTATAAAATCATGAGGGGCATAGATGAGGTGAATAGCCAAGGTCTTTTCCCCAGAATAGGGAAGTCCAAAACTAGAGGGCATAGGTTTAAGGTGAAAAGGGAAACATTTAAAAGGGATCTGAGGGGCAACTTTTAACGCAAAGGATGGTATGTATATATGGAATGAGCTGCCAGAGGAAGTGGTAGAGGCGGGTACAGTTACAACATTTATAATACATTTGGAAAGGTACAGGAATTGAAAAAAATTAGAGGAATATAGGCCAAATGCAGGCAAATGGGACTAGATCAGTTCAGGAAATCTGGTCAGCATGGATGAGTTGGGCCGAAAGGCCTGTTTCCTTGCTATATGCCTCTATGACTCTAAAGTGTTGGTTTAAAGTTTGAAATCGTATTTAATTCATTGATTATTTGAATGCCCTAAACATGCACTATTCTGTTAAGTTAAATTATCACTCATCCTAAGATTGGCATGTACCACTTATTTTAAGGTACAGGCAATGAATTTGCAATCCCAAAGTTGACCTCAATTTTGAGTTGGCAATCCAGTAACGATACCAAGAATTCAGTTATGATCTTCACAGAAGCAGCCAATTAAGAAGCTGTTCCAAAATCAACATCCAATTCAGATGTCACATAGTCCAGGGAAGTGGCAAGTCCAATAGGAGGAGCGACCGGGACCTCTCATAAACACTGCCACAATAATGTCCAGCCACTCAGCACAGGAAATGATCTGGGTGCTGTTGACGCAAGCAGGAGATTGCTAGGATTGCTCAAAATAGAAGCAGGATATACTGTAACTTCTAAAATAAATTTAAATTTTAAGGGTACTATCAGTAATTTATTTTATAATAATCAAGAGGTGAGCTGATAATTCTTTTCTGTGTATTGGTTTCAACTTTATATAAAATTTCATTTGGAAAGCTTCAGCAATCAGTTATTATATTGTTAGACAATCCTAGGGTAGCAGTGCTTGTTCATTGTGTAATATGTTCTGAACGATTGTACATTGCACGTCGTGTAATTACTGGCACCACACACCAGTTAAGTGATTCCTCATTCAGCAAGTCACAAACAATGGGATTTATTTAAAAAAACAAAATCCTTTCTGGACAATATATTATTTGAGTTAAGGATGAAAGACGAACTTAGACATAGTAGTGGTAATTCTTCAACTAATCTCCTGAAACTAGCGTTGCTTGCTTATTGCAAACTCAGGAACAGAATAAAATGCAGCCAAACTTCAGGGGTGAATTTTAACATCGTAGTGTGCATGAGTTCGGGTACAGGTGGAATATCAAAAGAAGGAAATATGTAACACCTCGCACCCCATCTTCAATCTGTGGACTTGGTTTGTGGTTTCGTTCTAGTGCAATAGACAGTTTACATGTGATCCTTCAGGAGAGCTCGGCATTTGTCAATTGCTCAAGTCTAATGATTTCCCAAAAAAATTGCCAGTGTAAGCAAGGCAAGTAGATAGCAGCAATAGAAGAGGCTGAGTCAAATTTAGGCATTAAATAGTCTGTTTTCACAACTTATTATTAGGAAAGAGTTTGACGAGAGAATATTTGCTGAGGGTTGACTTTAAATGGTGTCAAGGTTGATTGTTGTAATGTGCTATAGGGAAGCAAATCTGCCATCCTTACCTGGTCTGGCCTAAACGTGAATCCAAACTCACATAAATATTGTTGATTCTCAACCACAACCACACCTCTACCTTTAGGCAATTGGGGATGGCTTAGCCAGTAATGTCCAAATGAACAAATAATAATATTCTTTATTTTCCTGTGGCTTCAGTAGAATTAGAGACAAGCTGTTTTCATCTCTGCTCTGACTGCTGAGATGCTCTTGGGTGAGGTCTTCTGAGGTTTGCAACCCTTGAGGGCCCCCCTTAGACTGCTCCATCTGCACTTGCACAGAGACAGTTTTATCATCAGGTGTCAATGCAGCATGTCAGGTACTGCCCGAACATCAGGACATTGAGTGAGAAGTGGAAGCACCTTCAATATTCTTCTTCCACAAACATTTCTCTCAAAGCCCGGTTGCAGTTCATGTACTAGAGAACACTTTGTTTCAGATCAATCTGGCTCTATAAGACTGAGATTTCTGTCTATCTATTTAAGGCTGGCATCAAAGCCAAGGCCTTATTTGATGGGAGTGTTTGATGGCTCATTCTATCCATGAGAGAATAAATTGCTTCTTTCCTTTCCAATATCAACCCACATATTTTCTCTATGCTAATGGAAGGTCTACTTTGTGAGCCTATCGCTTCATCACACATCTGCTCAATGGCTTCATTGGCAGTTTGTTTTTTCTATGCATTCATCCAATGTATCATCATTTATCATTCATCTCTTATTGATCTTCAGAAGAATATGATGAGCCATTGAGTTCATGTTATGAAGGTATTTCCATAGGAAAGTTCCATGATTTTGACACAATTGTCGTAAAGGAAAAGCAATATATTTCTATTTCAGAATAGTGTGCAACTTGATGGATAAGCTGCAGTTAGTGGTGTTCCCCTATACTTGCTGTTCTTGTTGTTCCAGTTAATAGAAGTCAAGATGGCAGCAGAATAGTAATACAGTGTTCGGGGTCCTGAGTCCAGGAGCCCAGACCTTGTCTGCTCCATCTGCTTTTCCTTTTTTCTCCTTCTTTCTCTGCTTCTTTAAAAACTTTAACTTTATTTACTTATGTTCTTGTGGAGAGCTCGGACAGCATTGAGGTGTCCATCGTGTCGAAGAAAAGAATCATTCTCGGTGGTGGCAGAGAGAAGCAAATTTGAACCCAGTGCCTGGTGCAGAACTTGCCAGCTTCAGCAGTGGCCGCATTGTCGAGCTTGGCCCAGTGCAGACTCACGGCGGCAAGATGGCGCTGAAGAATGGTGATTCTTGTTCTAATGGCGGCAGCATGGCGAAGGGACTCAAAGCTGTCTGACTGATTAATGCTGGTGATGGTCTCACCGTTGGAGTGGAGAGGCCCATGGCTAAACACTTCAGAAGGACTGTAATGTTAAAAATTTTAACTTTATTTCTTTATCTTTCTACTTTATGTCTGGTAAGAGCTGGAATATGCTGCCAGAAGAAGTGATGGAGGCAGATATAATAGCAACAGTTAAAAGGCATTTGGACAGATACATGAACAGGCAGGGAAATAGAGGGATATGGACCATGTAAAATACTTTTAGTTTAGAAAGGCATCATGTGTCTGCACAGTCTTAGTGGGCTGAAGGGTCTGTTCTTGTGTTGTACCCTTCTTTGTTCTTGAACATGGGTTTGAATCTCACCATAGAAGATGGTGAGATTTGAATTCAATAAAAATCTGGCATACAAAGTAAAATAAAAAATAAAAGAACATCCAATGATGACTCTAAAACCATTGTCAATTGTCATCAAAAACCCATCACAATGTTTTTAGAGTGGGAAACCTTTCATCCTTACCTGGCCTGTCCATATGTGGCTCTAGACCTACTCCAATCTGGTTGACTCTGGTCCCGTCTTGGCAATTATGGATTGGCAATAAATCGCCACATTCCATGAACAAGAGAAAAAGAGTATTTTTTAGCTGTGATCACAACCATTCAATTAATGTGCAACTGCTGTGAAACACAAAAAGATATTTACACAGGAACTCTGGCAGCTGAAATGTTTTAGCTCTGCAACAGTTCACTCTGCCTCTTCCCTTTGAACATGGAAGCAGGCTTAAGGGGTAGTTCCTGGGTAATGAGGGTGACCTAGAACAATTTTGACTCATGATACATGTTAGAAACACTGACACCAAACTCCAAGCATGTTACAGTGAGTACCAAATCACTATCAGCTATAGGTATATGACTGAACAGACCATCTGTACACTTAAGATGTGCCTCATGTGTCTCAACAAATCAAAAAATACCCTTCAGTCTGTCCTAACCAGTGTTTGGTTGTGTTGTGCCCTATACAACAATGAGACTCGAAGCTGCAGGAATTCAGGGGAGAAGAAGGATGAATAAGAAGAAAAGATAAGGATGAAGGCTGACCAGGCCTTTCCTTATTGTTTCATGGGATGTATACTTCACTGCTGGGCCAGCATTTATTACCCACCCTCAATTGCCCTTGCTAAGACAGTGAAGTGCTGCCTTATTTTATCATGATCGTGCCTGAAGAGAGCGCTCCAAAGAGCTTTCTTGTACTTATATTTATCTTCAATATTATACAATTGTCAGACAGCCCCACTGGATCATATCAATAGCAATCATTTAGAATATTTTCCAGGCCTGTGTGAGCTGATGATTGAAAATTGTGTTCTCAATGCATGCTGAGTCACACCCAGTCACTCATCATTATTTACTCATTCAAAATCCCAAGATAAATACTTTCCATCTTGAGTGGTCACTGAAAAGAAAATTATTTCACAGCAATAAGCATGAAGCAACATCTATTCTGCACCATATTAATATGGCATTTATAGAATCATGCTGTACAGAAGAGGCCCTTCAACCGATTGAGTCTGTCCTACCAAAAATATATTACTACCTAAGCTAGTTCCATTTTAACAAACCAGGGCCAATTGCCTTGAATGTTTATGACGCTTCAAGTGTTCATCCAAGTATTTTCAAAGGTTGTGAAGTTACCTACCTCAACTACCCTCCCAAGCATTCCAGGACACCACCAACTTCTTCAAATCCCCTCTAAACCTCCAGCCTTTCACTTTAAAAGTGTGCCCGTTTGTTCTTGACCCTTTGACTAAGGGGAACAGCTACTTTTTAATCCACCCTGCCCATTGATGTCAATCACTGAGAAAAAGCAAATTGAATAGTCCAAGCCTAGGTTCACACCTATATTTGTGTCCTTGTCTGTGGATTGGCATTTGGCAGGGAGCTAGGAATACAATAGGAACCAAGATGGCAGATTTAAAAAAGGCATTCTTTAACAATGTTCTAATCATATCTGGAGTACACTTGGTCTTGTATTTAAGAAGTACCCACTTAAGTTGTTTTGGTGTATTACCATATTATGGCATTGTTAACACCTCAAATTACAATTTTTCAATATAGCCTTGCACTGAAATTTAAGAACATGCCAGAACGTCTTTCTACCATTTCTATGCAGGACTCCCAATGAAGTGCAGCGCACACCAGTTTCCTGCCAGGTCTGAGACAATTTGGCTTCTTAATTCATTTAGAATTAGATATAGATTGCAAATTTTCAAGCATTTGTTTAAGCATCTCTTATCTGTGGTGGCAACTCAGACGATGAAGAGAAATTCTATTGATGCAACAGACTTACCTTGTGAGTCATCACTCATCAGTACTTGCCCTAATTGTGTGGTTCCCCTAAGCCACTGACCCTCTACTACACAGTAGATTAGCAGAACCTAACAATACTGTCAGTTCCACAAAAAAGATGTTAGAAATTATAGAGTCATCAAGGTCTACAGCATATTGAATCTGCACCAATTAAAAAGCAACCACCTAACTATTACTGTAATAGCTATAGTTTCTTGTTTAACTTTTAAAATGGATTTTGCTGGACGAGACATGGCCCCTCACAATCACATGATATATGTTGACCACCATGCTGGAAAGTTCCAACTTGGACTGAGCTTAAACTATTCCTCCTGGAATCACACCGTCATTCAACTGTGTGAGCCTGGCAATTAACAACACAAAAGAGGCAGTAGCTGGTGTGTCTCCTCAGCAGGAACCAAGAATAACAAAATGTATTATGACTGAAGTGTGACTAATGACGCAAAAAATACTTCCTCTGCCACTGACGCTCAGTAGCAGCAGTGTGCATTTTCTACAAGATGCACCAAAGATCCTTACCACTTCTACCTAGAAGGACAAGAGCAGCAGATGCATGGGAACACCAGCACCTGCAAGTTCCAAGCCACTTCTTGACTTCGAAATATATTGCTCTTCCTTCCGTGTTGCTAGGTTAAATTCTGGAATTCCTTCCTTAAGGGCATTGTGAGTCAACCTACAGGACATGAAATGCAGCAGTTCAAGAAGGTAGCTCACCACCACCTTTTCAAGGCAGTTAGGGGTGGGCAATAAATACTGGCCAGCCACTAATGCCCATATCCCACAGGTGAATAAAGGAATACACACCATCCTGACTTTGAAGTATGTTGCAATTCCTTCATTTTTGCTGCATCAGAATCTTGAAACTCCCTTTTTAACTGTCATGCGGATGTACCTACCCCTCCATAAATTAACATAGAAACATAGAAGATAGGAACAGGAGGAGGCCATTCAGCCCTTTGAGCCTACTCCGCCATTCATCATGATCATTGTTGATCGTCCAACTCAATAGCCTAATCCTGCTTTTCCCTATAACCTTTGATCCCATTCGCCCCAAGTGTTAAATGTACCTGCCTCTTGAATACATTCAAGTTTTGGCATCAACTACTTCCTGTGGTGATAAGTTCCACAGGCTCACCACGCTTTGGGTGAAGAAATGTCTCCTCATCTACGTCCTAAATGGTATACCCCGAATCCTCAGACTGTGACATCTGGTTCTGGACACACCCATCATTAGGAACATCCTCCCTGCATCTAACCTGTCTAATCCTGTTAGAATTTTGTAAGTCTCTATGAGATTCCCCTGCATTCATCTGAACTCCAGCGAAAACAATCCTAACCTAGTCAATCTCTCCTCGTGTGACAGTCCTGCCATCCTCGGAATCAGCCTGGTAAACCTTCGCTGCACTCCCTCAAGTGCAGTACATAAAGGTAGGTCATTACCACTTGCTCCAGGGCAACTAGGGATGAGCAATACATACGGGCCTAGGTGGAGATGGCCACATGCCATGAATAGATTTTAAAAATGTCTATGTTTAATGTTTAATTGAGCTAGAATATGAAGTGATTCATTTTTGTAAGAATGACAATAATGGGTACAATTCTAGATGGGGTGCAAGAATAGAGGTACCCGAATGCTTATGTGTATCAATCATTGAAGATGGCAGGACAGATTGAGAGAGTAGTTTATAAAGCATACAGAATTACCATTAGTTTGTATGAAACATTGTTTTGGCCTGAAATGGAGTACCGTGTTCATTTTGGAATGATGATCGGGCATTAGGGAAGGCGCAGAAAAGTTTCACAAGAATGCTTCCAAGGATGAGACACTTTACTGACATGGATAGATGAAGAAGTTTTTAATAAAGAGGGCCCTGGAAAGAGTATGTAAGCTGTTGATGTAAGGATCGAGAACATAAGTGCACAGATTTAAGATAATTGACAAATGAAGAAATGGTGACTTAATGAAAAATGTATTCATGCAGGAAGATGTTAGAATCTGGAAAGAATTGCCCGAGATTGTGATGGAGGTATGTTCAATAAAATCATTTTTTCGGTATAAAATTAAGTCTAGGGTAAACAAAAAAATAAGCTTTGATGGTCCAAGTATTCTTTTCTTATCCTTGACTTTCTAATGTTTCTTTAGTTTGTATCCATAAAAGATGAAATTATATATTTCGGGAAGATTTTTCTCAAAGGCTCCATACTGTCAACTGCGACTAAAGTGAAGTACACCAGACTCTTAAATGTGAGACAAACTTGTAATATGAGCTAGTTTTACAATAAGATAAAGTCTTTACACACAACAGTGATGGTCTTTTTTGAAATCTCAGTCCCTTAGTTACTCTATCACACAAAGTTTCTTGAACAAACTGCTGGTATGGTTGGAAAAACTGAATCCTTCCCATTGTGTGCCTATAGGTATTCCTTGCATCTGCATGACACATTGAGTGTTTTAATGAGAGATCAGATGAATTTGCAGCACAAGTACTTTAAAGTTTATCGGGTTAAACAGAGACTTCTTCAAAAAGTAGCCTTGTGCCTGGCAAACATAAAGTGCTAACAGTTTTATTACTCCTGGACTTATCAACTTGAAATGAAGCCAGTCATTTCCTTTCTCTTGTTTACTGTCTGCATCTGCCTTATGTTCTCATATTGAAAGAATATTATCCAATGATATATTGCTGAAAAATGGTAAAATATAATCACATCCGGAGTAAGTGGTCATTCAGCAGTCTGACCAGAACTGTCTGCTGCAAACAAATGGTTGGAGGAGACCACACAAGATTTTGGCTTCACTCCCATCAAAAGTCTTTCCACTTATGACTGGGAGTCACAGAAGCTGGGGGAGGATTGAAGGAGGGTTGATTGGGGGTAGGAGGGGAACCATGTCATCAAACAGAGTCTACAAGACGTAAATGACTATTAATCACTTGTGAGTTCCAGTAGCATTTCAATAAGAAAATAAAAACTTTGGGAAGACTTCAAAATACTTATTGCTGGGAATCTGAATTAAAGGTGCCAGTAAAGCCAAGAAGTTGACATTCAAATACATGTGCCAGAGGACATGTTTCAGTGCTTTTAGAATTAATTCTGACTTTTGTTAACCATAATCCATTTCCTGTCTGTCATTTCCTTGCCATTTTCAGGCAGTATTTTATATTTGATCATGAGGAGTTTGACAGTACAGGACAGATAAATTGTCACTGATTTCACTACTGTTCATTTTTTGTTAGGATGCCAGAAGGACTGCTACTTACCATTGAACATAACAACTTCCAATGGATAGTTTGCAGTATATTTTTCAAACTTGTTTTATTCCCGTTTTAATAACTTTCTTCTTGTCTCAATGATTTTAGTGCTACCTGCCAGTAAGATAGGCAATGTAGTAATCTTAAACAGATTCTTGTCCTGAACTTTAGCCTCCCCTTCTGAATTGTTGGTGAAGACAGTGTCCGTAGCAAACAGGTCTTTTCGTAATATATTTAAGCTTGTGGTATAGCAGGCTGCTGGACTAACTTGAAGCTGAAGAAGATGAGTTGAATAAGGTAAGTGCTCCTTCCTCTAGATCCTACAAAGAATGCATAGACCACACTTCTTCCATAAATTTCTCCCAGCACTCCCCCTTCTCCAATTGAATGCAAGATTGAAAACAATATTCCAGGTTGTGTCTAATCAACTTAAGTCCAAAACGATATTCGAAAAGGGTTAGGTCAGTAGTATGTTAACCTCCGTTTTAATTTTCTATGTGGTCTGCATAAAGGAATAGAAATGCATGGTGGCTCAATGGTTAGCACTGCTGTCTCACACACCCAGGGACCTAGGATCAATTCCAGCCTCAGGTGACTGTCTGTGTGAAGTTTGCACATTCTCCCTGTGTCTGTGGGGGTTTCCTCCCACAGTGCAAAGATGTGCAGGTTAGGTAGATTGGCCAAAATAGTCCAGGGATGTGCAGGCTAGGTGGATTAGTGATGGGAAATGCAGGGTTACAGGGATTGGGTGGGATGCTCTTTGGTGGGTCGATGTGGACTCGTTGGGCCAATTGCTTCCACTTGGTAAGGATTCTATGATTGTAACATAATAAAGTCACCATGTTTGTTCTTTTCCTTTGAATCCATCAACATAACAAACTGACCTCCTGGTAACGAGATAACAACCTGCAAAAAATTAATTTGTTTAAGAGAATCCTGCACTGACTCGGGTATATGACTTCAGCTTATTAGATTCATTTAGCTGCACTTCAGGAGTAAGATCCTCTTCAATATTTGTTTAACAAAAAAAATTTATCTATCTCACTGTTTGTGGAAGAGGATTCCAAACATCAACCACCCTCTGTGTGCAGAGGTACTTGCTAAAATCTCTCCTGAATGGCCTGGCACTAATTCCCAGCCCCTAGTTCTAGAATACCCAATGAGTCAAAATAGTTTACCTTTATCTACCTGCACTTTTCTGTTAATATCTTAAAGACTTTGATCAGTTCAGCCTTAACCCTCAGAAGTCTGGAAAAAATAGGCCTTAATTTGTACAATCTCTCCTCATAATTTAACCCCCTGAAGTCCAGGTATCATTCTTGCAAATCTACCTTGTACTCCCTCCAAGGCCTAAAAAATCCTTCCTGAAATGGGTGCCCAGATCTATTTGCAGTACTCCAAATAGTTCTAACCAGGGTTTTGTACAACTGCAGGATAATTTTTTCAGTCCTCTAAATGTAGAGGTCAGTATTACATTAGCTTTATTCATTATTTTCTGCATCTGATGTGACATCCTGAGCTTCCTGACAAATGGTGTTCCGAAATGTCAAGAAATGACAGTCTTTTCCTATAGAGCCTTAGTGTGTTCACGAGTAGTGTGCTGTCTCTTCTGTGAAGCTGCAGGTCTGTGAGCAGGCTGTGGGAAGTGTGATAGCGTTATTGCCAACCATCTTGGATTCTCAATTGAGATATAACCTAAAGCAACAAAAGCAGCAGCCAAACGGCTGTGGTCGAACAGACCTCTAAAGATAAGAAAGTTGTCTCTCAGTGAAAGCTCTTTAGGCAAACACTCCTCCACTAGAAGGCAAGAAACATCTGTGAGTAGTGTGTACTTATTGGCATCTTGATTGTTTAAATCCTACAAATTAAATGGGCACTGAAGAAAAATTGGGAAAGGTTAAGTGTTTATCCTTTCGAACAAGGGTGATAGATACAATAGGCTGAATTGTCTCCTTCTGGGCTGTAAGAGTCTTTCTTTGCCAATTAGTGACATACACAACTGAATAAAATTTCCTATTAACCCCTTCTTGCCAGATTGTATACTGAATTTTGTTGCCCCACCTGTAAACACTGTGGAGACAGCAGGTAAAATAAAGGCAGCAACAAATACAGTATTCCATTGCCTTATCACCACATCTTAATATTAGTAACCACTTTGAACATGAGCAGGACACCCACAGAAAGTTAGCTTTCAAATCCGTAGATCATGTCTCAATGACATTGTCCAAGGTTGCATTTTAAGTTGGAGGAGTTTGCCTAGCCAAACCTGTTTGCAAACAAACCTTAAGCTAGAAGCTTCTTCAGTCATAAAACGATTTTTCTTATGCGCTAGGAGGAAAAGGAGTGCTCCTTAGGCCCTGCTTGTGATTCCCCAGTGGGGACCTTTCCTGTCATTCTTTGGTCGTGGCCTCGGCTTGCCTGAATTTCCCTCCCAGCCACTGGTCAAGAAGTGAACATGGCTTGTTTCAGGCAGCAGTCCGATGACATTTGTTGAAATGAGGACTGTCTGTTAAAATTGGCTGGGGCTCAACATCTGTGATGATTCCGGGTGCTCCACCCACTTTGCTTGCCTACAACTGTTTTTGCATCTTTCTTCTTAAAATCAAGGCCTCAGTTTCTCTGCTATTTCCTCATAGAATTAATATGTTTATTGTTAGTGAAATAACTCCACAGAAGCCAGTATCCCATTATCAAGTCACCTTTTATTTACAAGTGGTAAGTCTTTGACACTGATCCAGCTTCCTCGGAGCCAGCTGTCAAAGTGAACAGAAACTCTGACACTCCTGTTTACAATTGCCAGCCAGAGCTACCTGATGGGGGCAGATTAACACCCCCAATTGGGGAATTCATATTCTATGAGGTTCACCTGGCTGACCCCATTCTAACCATGACTGTTAGATTCAGTTTTTCTGATTCTTGTAGATGCTAGGCTTTTACCACTTGTGTTTCTTCAGTGCCTCCCATATTTTAAGCAGTGGCCATCAACAAGAGACAGATTTCTTTTCAAGAAATAAGTGTCAGTGACTGTTTCTTCAGGATCCGTTATTTTCCTGATGACCACATGCAGCCCATGTTCAGTATACTTCTTATTCTAAATTCTCCCAATCTCCCCCTCCTGGATATTGCCTAGCTCTGTTCCTGGCAAGGCAAATGGTTTGAAATTCAATTCACCAGCCAGTGAGCTAACTGCATGTGGAGTAATCAGTCAGTTGCCCTGATTATTTACAGGAGGTCCAATTTTGGGCAAATGTCAAGTCCCTCGTTGTGGCTGCATCATTGCTTTCCCACCTGAAAGGATCACAGATGATCTCTTACTTCATTTATTTATACAGAGTAGTTAAAATATGAAGTTCCTGAATTTGTTAATAAAGCCTGAAAGCCTGAAATGGCAAATAAATAGTTCAAGTCAGCCTGACATTTATACCCATTGATGAATCCAGTTCAGATTATTTTTATCTCCTTCTTTCCAAAGCACAACAATGTCTTTGTATTCTCTGTAGACACAGGCCAAAATAATGTCCAGCTGCACATTGATGAAGGGACATAAAAGCATTGGTAAATGTGTAGCAAATATTCACTTGGATTCACTGAGATATCGTCAAAGATGAAAGTTGTGAAAAATAGTATTATATATACTGTTTTGGGCTTTTTAGAAAAGTCTGAATAGTTTAATGAATGACCTTAAAAGAGATATTGAAGATTAAGAATTATTATGACTGGGTAATTAGTGAAAGATTGTTTACAGTCATCAAAAACAAGAGGGCAACAGGAACAAAAGAAATTAGGGACATATATTAGCACATGAACTCAAAAGTCTCTGGTATAATATTTTATCCTTCAATAACAGATAAGAGTAACAAATCCCTTGAGAGAAACTGGCCTAGGTATTTTTAACTTATTGAATGGAATTTTACAGCTTCCACATTATGAATGGAGTGGACTAGCAGACAGGTGCCATGAGAGAACATTATTGACAATTGACAATTCCTTGGCTACTATCATAAAATATTAAAACTCTTCCCATTGTGCACCTTTGTTATATAGACATATTCCTTAATATTATATAATGTATTGCAAAAGTCTGGCCAAATGTTGATTTATCAAGTGCAAGTTTCAGAGAATGTTGAATGTTTTCCCTAGTCAACATGTGATTGACATGAACTTTAATCAATTCAAATGGACAATAAATCCATCAGGTCCACAAAGTGATCAGAACTGCTTGACTGCAGTAAGGTGATACTCATGGGTTAAAAAGTTTAGTATGTAAAAGAAACATCCGTATTGTTTTTCAATATACAAATGGAAACATGTATAACATAAAAGCTTGACTCTCAGCCTTCGCTCCCTTTTAAGAGTCTTTTCATTAAATACAGCAAAGGCTTTTCATATTGACTTACAGTTAATGTAAGAAAGAAAGTGAAGATTTTCAATCTTTTTAATTTACAATGTACTCTGCATGACTTCTACCTGTCTTGTAGTCATTCTGTGGAAACTAAATTATTGGTGCAAATACCTTAACAATTGCTGTTTCATTTCTGAATAAAGTAGCAATTCTGAATCAATCTTCCAGCTAGAAGATGAATGAGTTGCTGAATAGGAATCATGGACAGAACATCAAAGGAGGTTCTGTGGTCAATAGTGGTAATATTGTTGCCAAAGGATCAATATTTCACATTTATGAAGATCCAAAGGCATGCTAGATATATATGACATGATGTTTAATAGTTAACAGCAGTTTAGTGGCAATGTAGAATTTATTTAAATAATGCCACGGTTTTGCCACAGGAGCTTTGCTCTTCTGAAAAATCAAAATAATTGCAAGTGAATGAAATTCTGGATGTTCTTTTACTCAAGTGTCTTTATTACAGAGACATGTTAACAAAGAATAGCAAGAACATATATCGAGGATGGTACCTCTTTTTCAAGTATCAAGCAGTCTTAAGGACAAACAGAGAGCACTTGCAGAGTTCTTGCTGTTTGTCTACTGTCCACACTATGTCTTTTGGAAAGCAGCACTACTGACAGGCCCACAAAGGGAAAGCCATCTAACTGGGAAGTAATAAATACAAACTCGGCTCTGAACTTCTTACATTTCCATTTGAATCATCCCAGTTTCAATCGCCTCTAACCTCATTTGGTACAATACAATGGCAACCAGCACAAAGGTTCATTCAAAAATAGGTTTTAATCGGATTCAACAGTAGTGAGAATTTAATTGCTGTTTTACTCAAGGCAACAATTTGACTTCCATGTGATCTTTGTTGAGCTCTAGCAATTTTGAAAGTTCACTTATCTGAACAGAAATAAGCAAATACACTTTAGTTGTACTTTTCCCCACAAATTAGCTGGCTCCATACATTAGTGGTCTGATAAGGCTACCTCTAGGAATGGAGGATGATTGGAAGCAGCAAGGGTGACAGGACACAACCAGAAAAGGAGGAGGCAATGAATAGGAATTGATCTATTCCAATTAATGTTAACATACCCTACTATTTGAAAAAGGAGGTAGAGAGAAAACAGGTGATTATAAATAGGTTAGCCTGGCATCAGTAATAGGAACAAAGCTAGAGTCAATTATAAAGATTCAGAAGCAAAGCAATTGGAAAACAGTGACAGGATCGTATGGTCAGCAAAGATTTAGGGAAAAGGAAATGATGTTTGAGAAATCTACAGGAATTTTCTGAAGATGTAACTTGTAGAGTTGATAAGGAGGTTTAAGTGGATATGGTTTACTTGAACTTTCAGAAAGCTTTCGGTAAGCTTTTTCACGTAAGAGATTAACATGTAAAACTAAAGCAGATAGGATTGAGGGTCTACTGACATGGGTAGAGAACGTGTTGGTAGACAGGAAACAAAGAGTAGCTATAAATTTGTCTTTTTCCGAGTGGCAGCCAGTGCAGTATCACAGGGAGTTGTGCTTGGTCCCTAGCAATCAATGATTTAGATGAGGGAACTAAATATAATATCTCCAAGATTACTGATAGCATAAAGCTGCATGGGAGGGTGAACTGTGAGGAGAGTATGGCGATACTTCAGTATGATTTGGACAAGTTGAGTAAGTGGGCAAATGCATGGCAGATGAAATATAAGGTGGATAAATGTGAGGTATCCACTTTGAGAGCAACAAAGAAAAGGCAGATTATTATCTGAATAGCAATAGACTGTGAAAAGGTGAGGTGCAACAAGACCTGACTGTCCTTGCACACCAGTTGCTGAAAGCATGCAGGTGCATTAGGTGGTGAAAAGGACAAATGGTATGTTGCCTTCATTGCAATAGGATTTGAGCACAGAAGCGACGAAATCTTGCTGCAATGGTGTATTGGTGTTTTGGTCTCCTTATCTGAGGAAGAATGTTCTGCCTATGGAGGGTCTGCAACAAAAGATTGATTCCTGGAATGGGAGGACCACTATATCAAGAGAGACTAGATTAGTTAGGTTTAAATTCACATGAGTTTAGAAGAATGAGGGGTAGAGGGGGGTGGGACGGTGAGGTGAAGTCTTGTGGAAATCTAAAAATTCCTAACAGGACTAAACAGAGTAAATGCAGGAAGGATGGTATTGATGATCAGAACCAAGGGTCACATTCTAAGGATAGGGATTAAGGCATTTAGGACTGAGATGAGGAGAAATTTCTTCACTCACAGAGTGGTGAGCCTGTGGAATTCTCTGCCACAGAAAGCGGTTGAAGTCCAAGCAGTGAATGATTTCAAGAGGGAGTTAGATGTGGTTCTTGGGGCTAAAGAGAACAAAGGGTACTGGGAGAAAGCCGCAACAGGGTGCTGAAACACCCAAAAATAGAAATTGCTGGGGCAATTCTGCAGGTCTGGCAGCATCTTTAGATTGGTTGTCAAGGGTCAGTGGACTCTAAACATTAACTCTGTTTAATCTCCATGGATGCTGTCATACTTGTTGATTTTCTCCAGCAATTTTTGTTTTTGTGTGTTTCAGATCTCCATCATCTGCAGTTCTTTGTTTATAACAGTTCTTTGGATGATCATCCCAGATTATCTTGAATGATAGAGCATACTCGAAGGCACAATGGCCCACTCCTGCTTCTATTTTCTCTGTTTCTATGGATCATCTTCGTTGCTGTTAGGAAGGAGAATGTGCTAGAAATTTTGAAAAACATGAGGATAGATAAGTCCTCTGGGCCAGATGGGATATACCCAAGGTTTCTACGGGAAGCGAGGGAAGAGATTACTGCCCCTTTGGCAATGATCTTTGCGCCCTCACTGTCTACTGGAGTAGTACCAGAAGATTGGAGGGTGGCAAATGTCATTCCCTTGTTCAAGAAAGGGAATAGGGATAATCCTGGAAATTACAGACCGGTCAGTCTTACTTCTGTGGTGGGCAAATCATTGGAGAGGATTCTGAGAGATAGTATTTATGATTATTTGGAAATGCACAGTTTGATTAGAAATAGTCAGCGTGGCTTTGTGAGGGGCAGGTCATGCCTCACAAACCTTATTGAATTTTTTGAGGATGTGACAAAATACATCGAAGAAGGTAGAGCAGTGGATGTGGTGTATAGGGATTTTAGCAAGGCATTTGATAAGGTTCCCCATGGTAGGCTCATTCAGAAAGTAAGGAGACATGGGATTCAGGGAAATGTGGCTGTCTGGATACAGAATTGGCTGTCCAATACAAGATAGAAGGTGGTAGTAGATGGAAAGTATTCAGCCTAGAGATCAGTGACCAGCGGTGTTCCGCAGGGATCTGTTCTGGGACCTCTGCTCTTTGTGCTCTTTATAAACAACTTGGATGAGGAAGTGGAAGGATGGGTTAGTAAGTTTGCTGATGACATGAAGGTTGGTGGAGTTGTGAACAGCATGGAGGGCTGTTGTAGGTTGCAACGGGACATTGACAGGACGAGGAGCTGGGCAAAGAAGTGGCAGATGGAATTTGCAGAATACAGGGTTAATGGCAGGATTCTCAGTAGTGTGGAAGAACAGAGGGATCTGGGGATCCACGTCCATAGATCCCTCAAAGTTGCTACCCAAGTTAATAAGGTTTAAAGAAGGCGTATGGTGTGTTGGCTTTCATTGGCAGGGGAATTGAGTTTAAGAGCCACAGGGTTATGCTGCAGCTCTATAAAACTTTGAATATTGTGTTCAGTTCTGGTCACCTCATTATAGGAAAGATGTGGAAGCTTTAGAGAGGGTGCAGAGGAGATTTACCAGGATGCTGCCTGGACTGGAGGACGGGACTTATGAGGAAAGGTTGAGGGAGCTAGGGCTTTTTTCATTGAAGCGAAGAAGGATGAGAGGTGACTTGATAGAGGTTTACAAGATGATGAGAGGCATTAGATAGAGTGGATAGTCAGAGACTTTTTTCCCATGGCGGAAATGACTGTTACGAGGGGGCATAATTTTAAGGTGATTGGAGGAAGGTATAAGGGAGATGTCAGAGGTAGTTTTTTCACACAGAGAGTGGTGGGCGTGTGGAATGCGCTGCCGGCAGTGGTAGTGGAGTCAGATACTTTAGAGACTTTTAAGCGAATCTTGGATAGGCACATGGAGGCTAGTAAAATGTAGGGTATGCAGGGTAGATTGATCTTAGTAGGATAATAAGTTGGCACAACATAGTGGGCCAAGGGCCTGTACTGTGCTGTACTGTTCTATGTTCGATGTTATATGTTCGATGTTCTATGTCTTCTCCAGCCTCGATTTCACTGAGAAACAATATTAGAGCTCTTTTTAACAATGTATCAATTAGCTACACTTCATCACTGAGATATGTTAGCTGCTAGAGTTAGTACAAATGTCCTTGTACAAATTTAGCCTCACACCAGGTAATAGTTACATCTAATGCTGACAATGAAACCACTGCCAATTGTCAGAAAAAACCCATCTGGTTCACTAATGTTCTTCAGGAAAGGAAATCTGCCATTCTCACCTGGTCTAGCCTACATGTGACTCCAGATCCACAGCAATGTGGTTGACGCTTAACTGCTCTCTGGGTAATCAGGGATGGGCAATAAATGCTGGCCTAGCTGGCCACACCCTCATCCCATGAAAATAAATTTTAAAAAGTGTTATCTGATTGCCTTCCTTAAACCCAGACTGATTGGTCTTACCCTCACTTCACTACAAAGGCCAATGCCAATATCAAATACAGATTTTTAAAAATTAACATTAACAAAACGCAAGTTCCTATCCGAATGCTTCTGTGTGGTGTTTCTCAGTAACCACATCTAAGGAGATGAAAGATCACTGCATTTTCATTGGGATTTCTTCAGATGGCTGTGGAGGATGAACTGAAGAGCTCAGGGTTTCAAAAACACCATCTTTGTGTGGGCTGCAGCTGTGAAGCACAAAGCTAGCAAGGGCAGGAACTGGGTATCTGGTGGATAACCAGGCATTCTGTCATCCTGACCTTGCCTCGTACAGTACTCCTAACTCAGGTGGAGAATAAATTGCTGGTGGGACTTGAGGCCCTGAAAATCCCTTTCAATAGTGGCACTAATGCCTTAAAATAGTAGCTAACTGAACTTGATGACGATGAAATGATGGCAATTTGAATTTATAAACCTCCATGGATAATTTTTTTGAATCACAGCAAACACTCCTCAAAGTACAAAATAATCTAGTGATATTGAGGTTGGTTGTCTCGCCGAGCTGGTTTCTTGTTTCGCAGACGTTTCATTACCATGCTGGGTAACATCCTCAATGCAGCCTCCGATGAAGCGTCGGTGTGTTCTCCCGCCTGGTTTTTAAACTCTGGGGTCCGTTGAGATGGATTGCCTCACTTCGGTTTTTCTTTGTAGTGGAATGTATATGGGGTCGAGTTCAATATGTTTATTAATAGCATGCTTCATGGACTGTAAGGCTTCTAGGAATTCTTGTGCCTGTCTCTGCTTAGCTTGTCCCAGGATCTTGGTGTTGTCCCAGTCGAAATGGTGGTTCTCCTTGTCCATGTGGATTGAGATGAGTGAGTACTGGTTGTGTACTTTTGTAGCCAGTTGGTGTTTATGTACTCTTGTTGTTAGTTTCCTTCCTGTTTGTCCAAATATAGTGTTTCTCACAGTCACTGCAGGGGATCTTGTAGATGACATTGGTCCTGTCCATGGTGGGGAGTGGGTCTTTAGTTCAGGTGAGCAGTTGTCGTAGGGTTGACATGGGCTTGTGTGCCACTCTGATGCCCAGCGGTCCAATAGTTTGAGCATGTTGTCCTTAGCGGTGGTTTCACTGGGGTCTTGCTCTTGTTCCGGTAGTGTTGTCATTGTTTCCCTTGCTAGTGGTATGTCTATTGATGTAAATAGGGCAGTGATATCAAACGATATCATGGTCTCTTCGTCATCTATCCTTATGTCTTTGATGGAGTTGAGGAATTCTCGGGCTGAGTGGATTGAGTGGGGTGACTTGTTGACTAAGTGCCTGAGTCTCCTTTGTAGTTCCTTGGCTAATCTGTGTGATGGAGTGCCTGGTAGGGAGACTATGGGTCTGAGGGGTACTTCCGGCTTGTGCACTTTAGGGAGGCCATAGAATCGGGGTGTGTTGGTTCCTTCGGGTTTCATTCTTGAGAATTCTGCTTTGTTGATCTGTCCTGTTTGTTTGAGTCTTTTTAGCGTTTAGAGGATTTTGTTGCCTAGTTGCGGTGTCAGGTCAGTTTGTACTGGCCGGTATGTGTTCTCGTCAGCGAGCAGTGCTTGTGCCTTGGAGATGTAGTCCCTTTTATTCAGTATCACTGTCATATGCCCTTTGTCTGCAGGTAGTATTGTGATGTTCTTGTCCTTCTTTAATGCTTCCAGGGCCTGTCTTTCCCGTGTGTTGAGTTCGCTCCTTCTGGTTAGTGTCGGGATTACTGTCTGTCTTATCGTTTGTTGTGTTTCTTCGTTGATATTGTTGCTCTTTAGTGTGGCTTCCAGTGTGGCTAGGAATTCCATTTTGTTGGCCTCCCTGTAGTTGTAGTTCAGTCCGCGGATGAGAACGGCCTTTTCTGTGTCTGTCGGTTTCCTGTCGGAGAGGTTTCTTATCCATGTGTCTGTTCTGTTGTCGTTTTTGTGGGTAAGCGTGGCTAGCTTGTCTTGCAGGGTCTGTCTTTTCTTGGCTCTTGTGGCCTGTTGGCTGATCTTGATGGCTCGTTCCTATTAATAAACATATTGAACTTGACCCCATATACATTCCACTGTGAAGGAAAACCGGAAGTGAGGCAATCCATCTCAACGGAACCCCTAGTTTAAAAACCAGGCGGGAGAACACAACGACGCTTCATCGGAGGCTGCACTGAGGATGTTACCCAGCATGGTAATGAAACGTCTGCGAAACAAGAAACCAGCTCGGCGAGCCAACCAACCTCAATACCCACAACCCAAGCTACAAATCTACTCCAAAACCTTAGTAATCTAGTCATAATTTTCTGAGTATAATAAAAAGGAGAGTTGGCTGACTTTCCAAGAAACTGAAAAAAATCTTAAACTTCTCTTGCTACATTCAAAGCTAAGATTTCTCACCAATGAAATATATTTATGAAGTGAACTCAACAATCTTACACTTCAGCTATTAGGATTTGGAATACCACTGAAACTTGAAGGTCTTGGAATGTAACTCCTGCCCCAGTAGTTGCAGAATAGAATTCCTACAGTGCGAAAAGAGTCCATTTGGCTCATCAAGTGTGCATTGACCCTTCAAAGAGCATCCCACCTGGACCCTGACCCTAATCCCGTAACCTCACATTTTACCATGGCTAACCCACCCAGCCTGCGCATCGCTGGACACTACGGACAATTTAGCATGGCCAATCCACCTCACCTGTACATCTTTGGACTGTGGGAGAAAACCAGAGCACCCGACAGAAACCCATGCAGACACGGGGAGAATGTGCAAACTCAACACAGACAGTCACCCAAGGCCAGAATCAAACCCGGGTCCCTGGCGCTGTGAGGTAGCAGTGCTAACCACTCCGCCCATGAATTGATGTGTTTACTACACAACAGGTAAAATTTTAATGCGCTTCCTTTTTTAATGGTTGTACTGTCTTCACCCCACTCCCGACATGGTAAACCCAGCAAGTATTTTAAAAATTCAGTCATGTGATATGTGCATTGCTGACTGGACCATTGTCCATCCCTAGTTGTCCTTGAGAAGGTGCTGGTGAACTCTTTGCATGAACTGCTACAGTACATTTGGTTTTAATCGACCCACAATGCTGTTGAGGTGCAGGGGGTGATGGAGTTCCTGGTTGAACTTATTGTTAGACTAAAACCTTAACTAGGAGAGATTTCAGATCATTAAAGGAACTCAGCACTACTAGCTATAGACTGTTGTTATGTCTCATTCAGGTGGTGTGCTGATAATCAAGCCCTGCTATTCCTAGAATTGTGACAGAAGTTAAAGATGTTGATATACAGGAAGTCAGAGAAGCAAAACCTAGCCTATTTGATTGTGGGCTTCTGGATGGGTTCTAAATTAATTGTGAGGCACATAGGGGTTGGTTGAGAACCTGGCATTGGGAAAGGTAGATGGGGTTACTGCAAGCCACCCTGCTGCTCTCACTGCTGAACTCCCTCCCCATGGCTCCGCCACATCACCTCACTCCTGTCATCATTCACCTTTCCTTCCATCCAATGCAATCTTCAGCTTTGGTTGGGTCTAACTACTAACACCAGCCACCACCCCTAAAGGGAGGCAGCCAAGCAGAAGGAACTCATTGGCTCATCGGCAATTGGGTGAGATCCATATTGCCTCCATTAAAGACATTTATGTGTGCTGCAAGGATTCACTTAAAAGGACATTTCACAAGACAATTAAGAAATAGCTATGATAAAAACATAGGAACAGGAATAGGCTATTCGGTCCATTGAGCTTATTTTGCCATTTAACATGATCAAGGGTGATCATTCATCCACACATTACTGTGGATCTCAAGCCACACATTGGTGAAATTAGGTAAGGACAGGAGCTAACCAGATGGATTTTTACAAAAGTCTGGTAATTTCATCATCATCAGTATGGAGATTTAATGAATTTAATTACTCATGGTGGGATTGGAATTTATATCTGTAGTCATTAATGAGGGTGCCTGGAGTACTGCTCTGGCGACAATCAATATGCCATCATATACCTCATTATACGGTGGCTCAGTGGTTCGCATTGCTGCCTCACAGTTCTAGGGACCCAGATTCAATTCCATCCTCAGGCAACTGCCTGTGTGGAGTTTGCACATTCTCTCCGTGTCTGTGTGGGTTTCCTCCAGGTGCTCTGGTTTCTTCCCACAGTCGAAAGAAGTGCAGGCTAGGTGGATTGGTCATGCTAAATTGCCCATAGTGTCCAGGAATGTTTAGGTTAGGTGGGTTAGACATGGGTAAATGCAGGGCTAGGGGAATCATTCAGGGTGGGATGCTCTTCAGAGGGGCAGTGTGGACTTGTTGGGCCGAATAGCCTGTTTCCACACTGTAGGGATTCTATAATTCTATGATATGCTTATATACTGACTACATGTCCACTCCATTCCCAAGATCACCCAACTACCTACTTCTGCATTCATAACATTGATTGTTCGTATGCATGCAAAGCACATCTGTTGCTGAAACCCACATCCATGCTTTTTTATCTCTAGAATTGACTACTTTAATTTTCTGTTGGTTGACTTCACACCTTGCACCTCTATAAACTTGACGTCTCTAAATCTCTGATGTCCAGATTCTAACTTGCATCACATTGGATTTGTCCATTCCTTTCGCACTCTTTGACTTACATTAACTCCTGTCGAGCTTTTAAAATTCTTATCCGTGTTTTCCAATCACTGCACTGCTTTGCCCCTATATGAGTTCCTCTAACACTGCTGACCTCAAATTCTGGCATCTTACAAATCCTCACATTTAATCATGCCACATTGGCAGCCATACCTTCAACAAGAATCTAAGAATTGCAATTCCTTACCCTTAATCTCTCTGCTTCTCTCTGTCACTTTTTTTTTGGCACTCCTTTGAATTCACCTCTTGGACCAAGATTTTAGGCAAATGCTGCAATTTTACTGACAGATTTTTAATCAGTAAGTGAAACAAGGGTAGGGAGAAAAGCAAGAAAGTGGAATTGATGATTATCAGATTAGACATTATCTAATTGAAGAGCAGTGCAGACCATTTGAGCCAAATGGTCTACTTCTGCTTCTACATCTAATAGTCTTGTGGTCGCTCTGATAAAACAATGAGTCTGGTATTATGCTGGGGTTGTGCAAAATGGTAAGTGCTATTGCCAGCAAAGCCAGGGATGTAGATGCCCTGAGATACCTATGCAGGGACTTATTTAAATACAAGTATAGAGATTCCCACAACCTGCCAGTCGGTGTGATGCCAGCATTTGAAAAGGGAATGGTTCTCCCAAGTTAGCCAAAGGTAGGAAGTTAGGACTAGGAGTAGGCCAATCAGCCTGTTGATTTTTCCCATCATTCAGTATGATTATGGCTGCTCAAACACCTTAATGCCTTTTTGTTCATTGCATTCACATAACTCTGTATGGCATTAGTAATCAACAATCAATGAATTTCTACCTTAACCATACTCAAAGACTGAGCCTCCACAACCCTTTATGGTAGAGAAATCCAAAAGTCCATAATCCTCTGAGTAAGATAATTTCTCCCCATCTCCAACTTAAATGGCAATGCCACTTTCAGTGACCTGTGGACCTGTACACCCAGATCCCTCTGCCTATCAGTACTCTTAACGGTTCTGCTATTTACTGTATATTTTCCATTTGGATCAGACTTTCTGGAATGTCTTACCTCACATTTTTCCAGATTAAATTCTATCTGTCATCCCTCTGCCCAAGTCACCAATCGATCTATATCCTGCTGTATCCTCTGACAGTCCTCATCGCTATCTTTGTGTCATCCACAAACTTACTAATCAAACCAGTTACATTTTCCTCCTTTATAATATATGTATATATATATAGGTCTTCTATGGCCAACTCAGTCTTTTTATCCATCTTGCAAGCTCGCCTCTGACTCCATGAGATTTTATTTTCTGTATCAGTCTGCCATGAGGGACCTTGTCAAAGGCCTTACTGAAGTCCATGTAGACAACATCCACTGCCCTACCCCCATCAATCATCTTCGTCACTTCCTCAAAAAACTCAACCAAGTTAGTGAGATACAATTTCCCCTTAACAAAACCATGATGCCTCTTGCAAATATGCCCACTTAATTCCAAGTGGGAGTAAATCCTGTCTCAAAAAATCCTCTCCAGTAATTTCCCTACCACTGATATAAGGCTCACCGGCCTGTAATTAGCTGGATTGTCCCTGCCACCTTTCTTAAACAAAGGAATAATATTGGCTATTCTCCAATCCTCTCAAACCTCCCCTGTAGCCAGTGAGGATACAAAGATTTCTCTCAAGGTCCCAGCATTTTCCTTCCTTTCCTCTCTCAGTATTCTGGGGTATATCCCACCAGGCCCTGGGGACTTGTCTACCTTAATGTTTTTCCAGACTCCCCAGTACCTCCTCCCTTTTGATCTCAACATGAACCAAACTATTCACACACCCTTCCCCAGACTCACCATCCACCAAGTCCTTCTCTATGGTGAATACTGACGCGAAATACTCATTTAATACCTCACCAACTTCCTCTGGCTCCACATAAAAATTCCCTTCCCTGTCCTTGAGTGGGCCAACCCTCTGCCTGGCTATCCTCTTGCTCTTTATATATGTATAAAAAGCCTTGGGATTTTCCTTAATCCTGTTGGCCAATGACTTTTCATGACCCCTTTTAGCCCTCCTGTCTCCTTGCTTAAGTTTGTTTTGACTTTCCTTGTATTCTACCCTTGCTTTGTGTGTTCCCAGCCTCCTAGCCTTGACAAATGCTTTCTTTTTCTGTTTGATCAGGCCCACAATATCTTTCGTTATCCAAGGTTCCCTAAACTTGCCATACTTATCCTTCATCCTTACAGGAACGTGCCGGTCCCGAGTTCGCAGCAACTTATACTTGAAAGCCTCCCACATACCATATGTTGATTTGCCCTCAAACATTTGCCTCCAATCCACACTCTTCAGTTTCTGCTTAATATTGTTGTAATTAGCCTTCCCCCAATTTAGCACCTTCACCTGACAACTACAGTTATCTTTATCCATCAGTATCTTAAAGCTTACTGAATTGTGATCAATCTTCCTGAGCTGTTCCCCTATTAAGACGTCGACCACCTGACCACATTCCCCAATACTAGGTCCAATATGGCCTCTTTCCTAGTTAGACTATCTACATACTGTTTCAAGTAGCCCTCCTGGATGCTCCTTACAAACTCTGTCCCATCTGCGCCCCAAACCCTAAGTGAGTTCCAGTCAATATGTCTTAGTGGTTAGCACTGTTGCCTCTCAGCGCCAGGGTCCCGGGTTTGATTCCACCCTTGGGTGACTGTGTGGAATTTGCACGTTCTCCCCGTGTCTGCGTGGGTTTCCTCTGGGTGCTCTGATTTCCTTCCAAAGATGTGCAGGCTAGGTGGATTGGCCATGCTAAATTGCCCGTAGTGTTCAGGGATGTGTAGATTAGGTGGGTTATAGGGGGATGGGTCTAGGTGGGATGCTCTGAGGGTTGGTGTGAACTTGTTGGGCCGAAGGGCCTGTTTCCACACTGTAGGGATTCTCAATATATGGGAAGTTAAAATCACCCACGACAACAACCCTGTTACTTTTACACCTTGCTGAAATCTGCCTACATATCTGTTCTTCTATCTCCTGCTGGCTGTTGGGAGCCGTTGGCAACTTTACTTGCCTTTTCCTTTAATCTTATGGTCCTAGGTCTGGCAACAATTGGGGGGATTGAGTGATTTCAATGCAACTTCATTGTGACATCCAGAGCAGCAATCTTGTCTGCATGACCCACAAATAAACTACATAGGATTACATAAGATGTAATCACAGAATCAGGCCATTTTGCCCAGCCAGTCTGGGTAACAGTTATGATCTACTCAAGTTTCCTAACCTGTTTTCTAACCTAAATCCACCAGTTCAACATCTTACACTTGCCCTTCTAGATTTCCTTAAAGCGTATTTACTCAATCATTCCCGATCGTAGTAAATTCCATATTTAAACCCCTCTTTAAACGTATGAACAAGGACATGCAAACAAGGAACAGAAGGAGGCCATTCAGCCTTTTGAACTTGCTTTGAGTAAATAAATTTATTTGGAATTTCATTTTGGATTTCTTGTTGAATATATTGGCCTCTTGTCATGCTCTTCCCCACAATGGGAAACATCCTCCCTGTATTTGACTCAACCAGAAAATGTAATAATTTTAAAAATCCCTCTTAGGTTGCTCTTTAGCATTTTTTTCCGCAAAGGAAAAAGAGACCCAACCTACCAATCCTCTCCTTATATCTATACTTACACATTTCTGGAGTCATCTTGTAAATCTTCTTCATACCCTGTCCTATCCTTACATATCTTAATAAATCTGAAAAAAACATAGTTTTAGGCAAGGGATGGCAAAAAGAGATAAGGAGGGATTACTTCTCTCAAAGGGTCATGGTTATGTGGAATTCATGACTCAGAATGATGTGGATGCTGGGACATTGATTAAATTTAAGGAGTGGATATACAGATTTTTAATTAATAATGGGTTAAAGAGTTATGAGAGTAAGTAGGCAAGTGAAGTTGAGACCAAGGTAAGATCAACCATAATTGTATAAATGGTGGTGCAGGCTTGAGGGGCAAAATTGCCTATACCTGCTCCTAGTTCTTAAATGTGTAAGTTACATGGTGAACTTCTCTAAAGGCAGAATCTGGTTGCAGGAAGGTTTTACTTAATGAGGAGGCCAACACTACTCTACCATACTCACCCTAACTCAGTTTCAACATGAAATTGCTGATTTGTTTTATCAGGGCGCATTGAAGCTAGTTTATATATTTAAACAGGAAACCTCCCCTGTCCTGTGATTATTCTGCTTATCTGCTCAAAAAATAAGGAAAAAAATATAATCCTGCAAGCTTAGAAATGAGGCTCTGACTTATCCAGGTTTTATGGGTTTTTCCTTTTGTGCTATCAATATTTCAATTTCTGAATGGTTCAGAAGTCAGGAGTCATCTGAGGCTTAAGTCAGTGATTAGTATTCCTCTTTGCAGTTCACTGAAATACAGATCCACTCATGCTGTTTGAGTATCTATTCATTCTGATGTTAGAACATGAAGTTTTGTTGGATTCTTCCCATTCAAGTTTCAAAAACATGACATGTGATCTGAAATTTATATGCTTCTTAGGTCATCTCTCACAATGGGGTGAATCTTTTTTTGATAAAATCCCAATTGTGTGAGTCATTTGGAGGGTTTTTGTCACAAGCCCTAGCAAGATTGCTTCTGTATCTTACCAAACTCATCTTGTCAATTATCTACCCGCCCCTTTGGCATCTTACTAATTTTACCATATCACATACCCAGAACGACTCAATTATTCTATAGTCCATGTTGGTCTGCTACACCTAGCTCTCATTTACTGGAGGCAGATATAGAACAAAGAACAAAGAAAATTACAGCACAGGAACAGGCCTTTCGGCCCTCCAAGCCTGCGCCGATCCAGATCCTCTATCTAAACCTGTCGCCTATTTTCCAAGGAACTGGATCCCTCTGCTCCCTGCCCATTTATGTATCTGTCCAGATACATCTTAACTGAGGTTATTGTGCCCACCTCTACCACCTCCACTGGCAATGCGTTCCAGGCACCCACCACCCTCTGCGTAAAGAACTTTCCACGCATATCTCCCTTAAACTTTTCCCCTCTCACCTTGAAATCATGACCCCTAGTAATTGAGTCCCCCACTCTGGGGAAAAAGCTTCTTGCTATCCACCCTGTCTATACCTCTCATGATTTTGTAGACCTCAGTCAGGGTCCCCCCTCAACCTCTGTCTTTCTAATGTAAATAATCCTAATCTACTCAACCTCTCTTCGTAGCTAGCGCCTTCCATACCAGGCAACATCCTGGTGAGCCTCCTCTGCACCCTCTCCAAAGCATCCACGTCCTTTTGGTAATGTGGCGACCAGAACTGTACGCAATATTCCAAATGTGGTCGAACCAAAGTCCCATACAACTGTAATATGACCTGCCAACTCTTGTACTCAATACCCGTCCGATGAATGAAAGCATGCCCTATGCCTTCTTGACCACTCTATCCACCTGCGTTGCCACCTTCAGGGTACAATGGACCTGAACACCCAGATCTCTCTGTGCATCAATTTTCCCCAGGGCTTTTCCATTTACCGTATAGTTCACTCTTGAATTGGATCTTCCAAAATGTATCACCTCGCATTTGCCTGGATTGAACTCCATCTGCCATTTCTCCGCCCAACTCTCCAATCTATCTATATTCTGCTGCATTCTCTGACAGTCCCCTTCATGATCTGCTACTCCACTAATCTTAGTGTAATCTGCAAACTTGCTAATCAGACCATCTATACCTTCCTCCAGATCATTTATGTATATCACAAACAATAGTGGTCCCAATACGGATCCCTGTGGAACACCACTGGTCACAGTTCTCCATTTTGAGAAACTCCCTTCCACTACAACTCTCTGTCTCCTGTTGCCCAGCCAGTTCTCTATCCATCTAGCTAGTACACCCTGGACCCCATGCGACTTCACTTTCTCCATCAGCCTACCATGGGGAACCTTATCAAACGCCTTACTGAAGTCCATGTATATGACATCTACAGCCCTTCCTTCATCTATCAACTTTGTCACTTCCTCAAAGAATTCTATCAAGTTGGTAAGACATGGCCTTCCCTGCACAAAACCATGCTGCCTATCACTAATAAGCCCATTTTCTTCCAAATGTAAATAGATCCTATCCCTCAGTATCTTCTCCAGCAGCTTCCCCACCACTGAAATCAGGCTCACCGGTCTATAATTACCTGGCTTATCCTTACTACCCTTCTTAAACAAGGGGACAACATTAGCAATTCTCCAGTCCTCCGGGACCTCACCCGTGCTCAAGGATGCTGCAAAGATAACTGTTAAGGCCCCAGCTATTTCCTCTCTCGCTTCCCTCAGTAACCTCGGATAGATCCCATCCGGACCTGGGGACTTGTCCACCCTAATGCCTTTTAGAATACCCAACACTTCCCCCCCTTGATATCAATCAGGTCCAGTCTGGATTCTAGTGCCCGAGCTTTGTCATGCACAAAAAAGGCTTCTTCTTTGCCTATGTCCTCATCCTCTTTGTCAGATGACTGTTCCCATTGCTGCTGTTCCTCAGCTCAAGCACATCACCTTGTTGTCTGCTCCAATTGTGCAAAACACAGCACACAAGGATAATGTAATACAATCTATTTGGATTATACTGGAGGGCCTTCCAGATCATTTCAAGCTACAGAACCCTATCTTCACCAGCCCTCTGCTCTGCTTCCACAGAACTGGTTGCAAAATGTGTACCTGGCTGAGTGACCATCATCAAAAGAGAGTGCCTGCTCTGCACAGACCCCCTTCCCATCCGAGATCCATTCAATCATTCAAATTTTCATTGCTTTCAATAGAGACTAGCAACATATAATGCATTGATGTTTCTCTCATCCCACAGCACCCTTAGAGGTTTTACAAATGATGGGATGCTTTGGCCAACATTCACCTGCTTTTATGTTATTGCCATTAACATCCGCGTCACTAAGATGACAATGTTAGATTTGCAATCACCAAATGAGAGGATGCAATTTGCCTTTGACCAGTATTTCAACCCTAAGAATGCTCACATTGCATGAATTGCAAATTGGCAAAAAGAAAATTGCAAATTGACTGTAGCTGTTGTTTGCAAAAGCATCTTTCATGTTTTTGTACTCTCAATATCCTAGTGTCGCACAAATATGGATTTTACATTTTTTTGCCTATTGAAATGACACTCGCACCACCTACCCCAAGTGTTGCCCTAACCATTTTCCAGTTGCCCTTCACATCTACGATGTGGAGGTGCCGGTGTTGGACTGGCGTGGACAAGGTCAGAAATCACACAACACCCTTACTTCTCCTGACAAAGGGGCTTTGCTCCAAAAGCTTGTGTTTTTAAATAAATTTGTTGGACTATAACCTGGTGTTGTGTGATTTCTGACCTCTTCACATCTAGAGATTGGTAAGTGATGGCAGTGAACACTGCTTGCGATGGTCACTATCAGTACCACCCTCCACCTGGTCGTCAGATACATTCAAATGTTCCCTGTTATCATTCTGTAACCCAAAAGCCCAATTTCACCACCCACTCACCCCATGTGCAGACCCACCACATTGAATTTCACCTCCAACCATCCTTCCAGCCCTCTGAGCCCTGACATTGCAACTTAATGGTGCTCAGCCTGATCCTCACTTGCGCAGGCTATGGTGGTGGCACCTGCAAAATAACACTCCCTCCCCATACTCTAACATGATCTTCAATGCTGCTCTATCACCATATGCCTTGAGTGTCCCGCACAACACATGCCTCAGTTTTTCCCCATTTCCAGCTTTGACAACTCCCTTCCTTTTGGAAGTGGTATCTCTGCTGCTCCTACAGGATCTCCTTAAAATCCCCTCAATAATCGTTGAATGAGATCCCAAGACTGTAGTCACCCTAGACCTCTGACTGACTTTGACAAACAGCCCCAAGACGTAACTGACCAGACCCCAAAGCACCCAAAGGATTCCCCTGACTGCTTGTGATGGCCCTACAGGACTGATCATTGCCCAGTCCTCAGACTGCAGTTGGACATATTACCTGACCTTGAATGTCCCAGGAGGATGACTAACTGAAGCCTGGACAGCTGCTGGACTGTGTGCAAACTGTGTTTTTGACCGACAAAACCAGAACAACCTGTTAGACAATGGCACCTCCCTTGACTGGACTGAGAAACAGCCCCCAACCACTTTCCAACACGGTAATTTGGTTGAATAAACATTTGCCAGACAGGGAGCTGGTAGGTTCACATCTTGGTGTGCTTTTCAGTAAGAGATTCCTCCAGCTCCCGTCCCTCCACCTCCATGGTGTCAGATCCTAACTAAAAGGCATGACAAGCAGCCTGTCATTGTGTCTGTGCAAAGCAGCACATTAATATGTCGGTACTGATAATTTTTGGTTCTCTCCGAAGTGCCAACGTACAAACAGGCACAGCACAGCATGCCAACGGCAAGGCATGGGTGCTGCGAGAATGCAGTACAATCTGAGTAAACAAGTGCTAAGACAGCAAGGGGCAGATGTTAGATATATCCTAGTCCAATCCACGAGCTGAGTTCCTGTCCCTGTGCCCAAAGTGCCCTCTTCGCAGCCTTTCAATGCTTGGCTGCCTGTGCACCCTAGAGTACAAGTGTGTGCTTCTCAAGACTTCTGTAAGTGAAGTAGAGAGCAGAGATGTATATGTGGCTCGTGCCCATGGATTGTGCCCTGAGATACTGTTGGTGCTGAGCAACGTGGAGGCTCCTCACAGAATTCTCAACATTGCAACTGTCTATGTTGAGAATTCCTGACATTTTGTTCCTCAGTGAGCTTGGTAAGATAGGAAGCTGAAAACCAATGAAGCGAGTTGTGTCATTAATAAGGCCTTTAATGAAAAATAACTGCCCTTAATTGGTAACTCATTGCTGGCTAGTGAGAAACTCACCTCTTGTCTCAGCCTATGTGTAAAGGATGCAGCATATTGCTCCTGACGTCAAGGTAGGACTCATCGGATTTCTCGTATGATTCTGCTACAAATCTCTCCATAGCCCACATCATTCAAACCTCTGTAAGATTCCGCTCACTGTCTTTCCCAAGTTGATCCATTTATGATCGTTAACATCTCAACAAAGTACTGCAACAATCATTTCAGTGTTTAACTTGGGAATTTGAAGTTATCAAACCAGGTCACATTTCTTTAAAACAAAAGCTGCAGTGTCAGAGGACAGCTGAGAGCTTGAAGCATTTCATAGCATTTGTTATTTCAGGTATATTCCAATAGATTGTCTTTACATATTGAGTTAATCAATGAAAACCATAACCTTCAGGTTAATCTAAAAACACTAAACGAGATTGCAATATTTTGACTTTAGTGATTGCTACTATTGATCAATGGGCTAATGTCTTAGTTAAATATTTGACACGGGAATATTGTGTGAGCACATTAAACAGAGTTGCAACAGCAATTTCGAATTTCCATTTTTTGAAAAAAAGTTTTTCTTTAAGATTTTTATAGCTAGTACAGAGATGTTCAAAGATGCAAGGCAAAAACCTGGCAGTTTGTTTCCTCTGGGTTCACGAATACCAGGGTTATTTGGTGAGATGATGAACGCAGAAACTCAGTAGATGCTCTGATTACAAGGAATTCATGCGGTTTTGAAAGATTGCATTTTGGATGCCTGTTAATGATTTGTGATTTGACTTTGCCTGGAGGTACTAAAACAGACATTTGCAGGTTAAGCATTGACAAAATGTTTTGTGAAACAGAGTTTCTTTTAACTCAATTTCACCACAGGTTTGTAGGTGCAGGTTGACAGATAATGGAATCTTTCAGAATAGGATCAGGGACTAAGAGTCAGGGGGCACTGGTTCTTGAATATAATACTGGAGTTCTTTGTGGGTTGAGTTAAGTTATGGAGAGATGCCTAATACCTGTAAATGAAAGGTTAACTCCTGAATATATACATAGGAAGCCATGTCATTGATGACGTTATTACCACATTATAACCATATGTTGATGAGTAGACATTAGTGAACGAGAACTAGCTTAGATTTCATGCAGAGT
>NC_063332.1:138006294-138048445 GCF_021869965.1 Rhincodon typus | reverse complement strand
CAATCAAGATCCTTCCACTTGATTGTTGCCCAGTGAATTCTGGAAGCTTACTTGTTTAAAGTTTAAAGAAGGAAGAGATCCAGCTGTGCTATGACGTCCACTCGTGGTTTATTTACCTGGGTGGCATCACTCACTGTCAAGGCTTCAAAATGAAGAAGAGTCAATGAGGTGAAGTCCTACTGGATGCTATTATCCATGCGATCATACTTACACAAAGAATTAACTTCCACGACAGAGAACTAAATTATTAAAATTGATAAAGAAACAAAAAAGAAAATAGTTGCAACCTTGTTGTAATAGTTGATTGAATAATAAAACAGGGTATCATTTGGCCGTACCAAAAAAACAATATTACTGAGAAAAAGCATATTTCCTCAATACATTTCACCTTGCACTCATTAGGACAATTTGCAAGAATACCAATTCAATGAAAAAAAATTAACAACAATTATACTGTATGAGAGGATAAGACTAGTTGGTTGGCAAGTGGACTCTGGTTGGTAGAGGCATTGTCATGGAGAATGCATTATTAATGCTGATTGACACTTAACAAACAGGCTTTGTTAAAATTTTAATCAGGCAGTTTGACTCCCATTGGTTAGGTTAATATCTTGAAGAGATAAACCAGTAAATGGCGGTCACCCTGTCTTGTTGAAATAGAGCAGGCATACATTGTGTACATGTTCTTTCTGTATGCGAAGAACAGAGTCCTGTATTAATATATGATACTCCTAATGCATACAAATAAGCCACACTGAGATTAAACTGCCAAACCTAAATTGGTTGTCAGTGTAATTCCTCACACATTCAGGATTATTCACCAAATGTCCAATTGCAAAATCACAATATTAGACACTGTGTTGTGAGTTTTGCAAGTATCGCCTAGTTGGCTACAGTTGGTAGCTTGCTTTGTTGAGAACAACTGATCTGGTATTTGATACGGTCCATCAGGCTCTGGGACATAAGGTCTTCATACCCGGCATTACAATGACACTGATATTCACATACCATATTACCTATTTTTTTGTTAGGCAGAATATCTTTTTCCTTAGTGGCAGCATTCTGTTAATGGCAAACACCAATCATTTGCCAACTGCATAATAGCAGCACCACCTAGAATCACAGAATCCTCACAGTGTGGAAGCAGTCCATTGGGTCCACACTAACCCTCAGAACAGCATTCCACCCAGGGCCACCCACCTACTCTATCCCTATAACACTGCATTTTATCATGACTAAACCAGCTTGCCTGCACATCTTTGGACTGTGGGAGGAAACTGGAACACCCAGAGGAAACCTACACAGACACAGGGAGAATGTGTGGAGTTTGCACAGACAGTTGCCCAAAGCTGGAAACAAACCTTGGTCCCTGGTGCTGTGAGTCACCAGTGCTAACCTCTGAGCTACCATTGTTGCTGAAACCATTGATACACCCTAATATTCCAGAGTAAGCTGAGGTAGATTGATCATTTTTCAGGATTGACTGCCTTAGGGTCTTCCATACAATGAGATATACCTTATTTGAGCATCAGAATCAGAAATGTTGGCTTTCTCTTAGAATTGCTATTCTTGCGAATTGTCCTGATGAGTGCAAGAAGGAAAGCATTGACAAAATGTGTCTTGTTTCCCCATTACTCAAAAGGATGTGCATTTATATAGTGTATTTAATTCAGTTAGGAAGTGTTATCAGAAAATATTTGATACAAGGTCAAATATCTTCGGTGGAGCAATTAGAATCAAGGATGCTTGCAAGGTCAGAAATGGAGATGTACATAGGGTTGTATTTGAGAGGGTTGTAATGTTTAAGAAGAAGGGGAGGGATGGGGGCTTGAAAGGCTTCACAACCAAGGATGAAAATTTAGAAATGGAGGCATTGTTTACTTGGGAACCAATGTAGTTCAGCAAACATCAGGATGATGGGTGAATGGGATTTGACTGGAGCTACAACAAGGCAAGGCTGGTAGGTGTAGGGAATGTTGGATGACTACAGAAATTGAGGTTTTGGTCAAGAAAAAGAAGGAGGCATACATCAGGCATAAACAGCAGGGACTGAGTGAATTCCTAAAACAGTATAAAGGCAGTAGAAGTATACTTAAGAGGGAAATCAGGAGGGCAAAAAGGGGACATGAGACAGCTTTGCCTGATAGGGTTCAAAAGAATCCAAGTGGATTCTACAAATACATTAAGGACAAAATGGTAACAAGGGCAAGAATAGGCCCATTAAAGATCAGCAAGACTGCCTATGTGTGGAGCCACAGGAGATGGGGTAGATAATAAATGAGTATTTTACATCAGTGTTTACTGTGCAGAAGGATATAGAAGCTAGAGAACTTGAGGAAATAAACAGCAATATCTTGGAAAATGTCCATATTACGGAGGAGGAGGTGCTGGATGGCTTAAAACACATAAAGGTGAATAAATCCCCAGTTGCACCACTATTTAAGAAGGGTGGTAAGGTAAAACCAGGGAACTATAGACCGGTGAGTCTGACATCGATGGTGGGCAAGTTGTTGGGAGGAATCCTGAGGGACAGGATTTACTTGTATTTAGAAAGGCAAGGACTGATTAGAGATAGTCAACATGGCTGTGTCTGGGAAATCATGTCCCACTAACTTAATTGAGTTTTTTGAAGAAGTAATAGAGAAATAGAGTAGAGTAATACAGCATGGAAACAGGCCCTTCAGCCCAAACTGGTCTATGCAGACCACGGTGCCCACTCAGCTAGTCCAATTACGCGCATTTGGTCCATATCCCTCTGAACACTTCCCATCCTTGTACTCATCCAAATGATTTTTAAATGTTGTTATTGTACTTGCGTCAATCACTTTCTCTGGCAACCCATTCCATATGCACAGCACTCTCTGCATGAAGAAGTTGCCCCTCAGGTCCTTTTTAAATCTATCCCCCCTCACCCTAAACCTATGCCCTCTAGTTTTCATTTCCCCATCCCTTGGAAAAAGACTATATGCATTCATCCTATCTATGCCCCTCATGATATTTACACTTAATAAGGTCACCCCTCATTCTCCTACGTTCCAAGGAATAAAGTCCTATCCTGGCCAACCTCCCCCTAGAACTCAAGCCGACTAGTCCTGGCAACATCCTCATAAATCTTCTTTGCACACTTTCCAGTTTAACTATGTCTTTCTTATAACAGGGTGACCAGAACTGTACACAATACTCCAAGTGTGGCCTCACCAACAACTTATACAACTGTAGCATAACGTTCCCAACTCCTATACTCAATACCTCAACTGATAAAGGCTGGCATGCTAAATGCCTTCTTCACCACCCTGTCCATCTGTGATGCCGCTTTCAACGAACTGTGTACTTGTACTCCTCGGTCCCTCTGTTCCACAACACTCCTCAGGATCTTACCATTTACAGAATAACTCCTACCTTGGCTTGACTTTCCAAAGTGCAACACCTCACATTTATCTGTAATGAGTTGTATTTGTCAATCCTCAGCCCACTTCCCCATCTGATCAAGATCCCTCTGTAATTTTTGACCACCTTCCTCGCTATCAACGGTACCTCCTAATCTTGTATCATCCGCAAACTTACTAATCATGCCTTGTACATATGTACAGAATATTTATGTAAATAACAAATAACAAAGGTCCCAGCACTGACCCTGTTTCACAACACTAGTCACAGGCCTCCAGTCCAAGAAACAACCTTCAACCATCACTCTCTGCTTCTTACTGTCGAGCTAATTTTGAATCCAATTAGCTGGCTCTCCCTGGATCCCACATGACTTAATTTTCATCACTAGCCTGCCATGCAAGACCTTGCTAGGGTACATATAGACAACATCCACTGCCCTACCCTCATCCAATCCTCTTGGTTACCTCTTCAAAAAACTCTAGAAGATTTGTCAGACATGACTTGCCGCACACAAATCCATGTTGACTATCCCTAATCCAACCTTGACTATCCAAAATGTTGGTTGATCCTGTCCCTCAGTATCATCTCCAATAAATTGCCGACCACTGATGTCAGTTTAACTGGCCTGATGTTCCCTGGCTTGTCTTTGCTACCTATCTTAAACAATGAAACAATATTAGCCATCCTCCAGTCTTCTGGAACTTTACCAGTGATTAAAGATGAAGCAAGAATCTCTGCAAGGGCCTCTGCAATTTCTTCCCTTGCCTGCCACAACATCTGAGGATGGTCTTGCTGAGGCCAGGGGATTTATCCACCTTAATCCGCTTTAAGGTTGCAAACACCTCCTCTCTGGCAATGTGTATGTGGTCCAAAACATTCCTACTTGTTTCCCTGATTTCTTTAGCATCCATGATTCTCTCCTCAGTAAACACTGATGAGAATATTCATTGAAAATATCCCCTACCTCCTGTGATCTTTCAGGGGACCTATTCTCTCCCCAGCCACTCTTTTAATCTTAATATAGCTGTTGAACCTCTTGAGATTATCTTTAACCTTATCTGCCAGATCCATCTCATACCCTCTTTTTGCTCTTCTGATTTCCTTCTTCAGTGTGCTCCTACACTTTTTATAATCAAGTGGGGGTTCACTTGAGCCCGATAGCTTAAACCCAAAGTATGCATTCTTCTTTTTCCTGACCGGAACCTCAATGTCCCTCATCAGTCAGGGATCCCTAAATCTGCCAACATTTCCATTCACCCTAACACCCTATACTGTCCCTAGACTCTTGATATCACACTTTTAAAAGCCTCCCATTTGTCAGTCATTCCTTTTCCTTCAAACAGAATCACCCAATCGACCTCTGTTTGATCCTGCCTAATGGCCCCAAAATTGGCCCTGCTCCAGTTTAGCACCTTAACATGTGGACCTGTCCTATCTTTTTCCATAACTATGTTAAAACTAAGAGAGTTATGGTCACTGGACCCAAAGTGCTCTCCGATTGACACACCAGTCACTTGCCCGACCTTATTTCCTGAGAGGAGATCCAGTGTTGCACCGTTCTGAGTACGACCCTCTACATTTTGATTTAGGAAAATTTCTTGGACACATTTGACAAATTCCATTCCATCTGGGCTTTTTACACTCTGGGTGGCCCACTCAATACAGGAGAAAGAAAAATCTCCTACCAATTCTACTCTATTATTCCTACAGGTATCTGCAATCTCTCTACACATCTGCTCCTCTTGTACCCACTGGTTATTTGGGGGTCTGTAATATAGTCCCAACAGAGAGACCTTCCCCTTCTTGTTTCTAAATATAGTTTCTAGCTATGACCTCATTTGGTGACTCCTTAAGGATATCCTCTCTAGGCACTAACGTTATGTCCTTCCTTATCAAAAGGACAATTCCTCCTCTCGCTTATTTGTACTTCTGTCACACCTGTGGCTTTTGTATCCTGGAATATTGAGCTGCCAGTCCTGCCCTTCTCTCAGCCATGTTTCTGTTATGGCAATAATATCCCATTCTCCAGAGCCAATCCGTGCTCTGAGATCATCTGCCTTACCAGTCAGGTGTTGTGCGTTGAAATAAATGCACTTTAAACCAGAAGTCTTTTCCCTCCTTTTACTGTGCCCCTGGCTTTCCTGAGTATTAAACTTGCTCTTAATGGCTATTGTATTTTCCCATGACTTCTCCATGGCCCCTCTCTTATTAAGAGTCCCACCTCCCTGCCAAACTAGTTTAAACCCTCCTGGGTAACACTAGCAAATCTGCCCGCGAAGATATTGGACACCCTTCCGGTTTAAGTGCAACCCATCCTTCATGAATAGATCACGTCTACCCCAGAAGAGATCCCAATGATCCGAAGTCCTACCTGGTGCAAAGGGAGATGGTTGTGGTTGTTGGAGGCCTGTCATCTCAGCTTCAGGACATCTCTGCAGGTGTTCCTCAGGGTAATGTCTTTGGCTCAACCATCTTCAGTTGTTTCATCAATGACCTTTCTCCAACACAAGGTCAGAGTGAGGATGTTTGCTGATAACTGTACAATGTTCAGCACCACTTGTAACTCCTCAGATACTGAAGCAGCCCTTATCCAAATGCAGCAAGACCTGGACAATTTTTGGTCTGTGATGTTTGCACCACGTAAATGTCAGGCAATGATCATCTCCAACAAATGAGAAAATAACTATTGGTATTCAACAATGTTTCCATCACAGAATTACCTATTATCAACATCTCAGGGTTGCCATTGACCAGAAACTGAATTGGACTAGCCATATAAATACTATGGTTATAGTCGCAGGTCAGAGGCATGGAATTCTTCAATGACTAACTCCCCTCCTGTCACCCCAATGCTTGATCATCACACACATGTCATAAATCAGGATTAGAATACTCTCCAGTTGTCCTTATGGGTGCAGCTATAACAACACTCAAGAAGATTGACACCGCCCAGGATTAGGTAGCTGCTTGGTTAGCATCCCATCCATTATCACCTTCAACATTCAGTCCCTTCACAATCGACACAATGATAGCAGTGTACACCATCTACAAGATGTACTGCAGCAACTCACCCAAGCTCTTCTTCCAAACCTGCAACCTCCATCATTTATAGGACAAGAACAGAAGATGCATGAGAATACATGTTCTCCTCCAAGTGACACACCATCCTATCCTGGAACTCCTACTTGCTGGGTTAGAATTCCAGAAGTCCTTTCCTATGAATGTATGTTTTAAATCTCTACTGGTATACTGTGAGTGTCCCTTCACCCCAAGGATTGAAGCAGTTCAAGAAAGCAACTCACCATTGCCCACTACAGGGCTAGTAGAGCTAATAAATTCTCAATGATACATTCCACGAACAAATGAAAAAATTAACAATGGGAATAATTGTCAGTTCTTCCAAATTAATGCCTTTCTAATAATTCTTGTGTTGATTTGTTGACAAGAACTAATGTAGTCCCTTCTTAAAACTGATTAAGGATTCTTGATTCAACATTTGTGCTAGTTGTTACTTGGTAATACAGAGCTTGAGATTTGCACTCACAATTCAGGATTCACTCTTGCACTCACAGTTCACAAGAATAAAAAAAATCAAGGAGAAAACCAACATTTGTACAATTTAGAATGGAGAGTGCTGATCGGTTGGTAAGTTGACTCTGATTGGTGTAGGCATTGTCATGAAAAACGCACTGATTAATGCTGATTGACACTTAACAGTCAAACCTTGTTAAATTGTAAAGCAGACAGGTTGACGCTAACTGATCAGCCTAAGAAATGAACCAACAAATGGCTACTACCTGTTTTGTTGAGTTGAACCAGGCACTGAGTTTATAAATGTTCTTTCTGTCTTCAACGAACAGGGTTCTACGTCCAAGTGCTCATTTGACACTGCTAATCAATTCACCAAAGTAGCACTCAAAAAAGTTACAAACATCTGAGCTGCAACATTATATCATGAAGGTCTAAAACCACAATTGTTTGAAACAGTATTGTGATTTCAGTTTTATGCATGTCCAAATGGGTGCTTTTGCTGTAAGAGCCCCACTAGGGCTACTGCTCAGGAATATCTTTGTTGAGTTCCATGAGAAATGTTTACTATAGAATGACAAGTAACTTAATTTCCCCTCACACTTCTGATATGTTGATGGTATGTTTACTGCATTTGAATCTGCAACTGCATATAAGAATTCCCTTAATGGGTTCCATCCTATTCTCAAATTAACTTTGAAATGGAGCAGTCAAATGAATTCCTTCTTCCTTGATATCCTAATTGAAAAATCAGTCTGGGAGTTCTACTAATGTCTAAGGAAATCCTACCTTCATTAGTCATATAAACATTGGGATTCCAACAGTTTGATGCCTTACTAGAAATGTCATAAATAGGGCCCAAACCATTTGATCAATGTGCAAATCTGATGCTGAAATAAGGCTCATCAAAGCCATCCTGCAGAATAATCACCACCCTGATCATATAAATTCCTGTATATTGCACAAAATCATAGAAGGCCCTAAGGGGTCACTCTTGATCCTGAAAAGTGCCCAGTCTATCTCAGATCACTTGAAAGAAAGATATTGCAAAAGTTTAAGCAACTGGTGAAACTGACTGTTTCACATTGGTCCAATACTATAGCAACACAAGTGGTGTTTGCCAGTAATAGAACGTTGCTGCCAAGTCCAAAAGATATTCTCTCTGAAACATTAATGAGTCATGTAGTACATGATGTGATTCTGCAATTGGACAACAATACTGGATAATTCCGAATGTGTAAGGAATTATCCTGACAATCAATTTAGGATTATTATTAAAGAGGTATGTTTCACAGAACGAGTTAAAGGACGACTGAAAGATAGTAAAATGGAAAGGTTTAGAGAGTAAATTCCAAAGACCGAGGCAAAGATTGCTGAAATCATGGCTGCCAATACTACAGCAATTAAAATTGGGGATGGGCAATAGCTGGATATGAAGAAGCACAAAGATCTCTGAGGGTTGTAGGGTTTAAGGAAGTTCGGTAGCAAGGGAGGAGCAAGGTCATGGAGGAGTTTGAAAAGCAGTATGAGAATTTTATAATCAAGGTACTTCCAGATTGAGAGTCAGTGAACACAGGAGTGATGGTTGAAGAGGACTTGGTCCAAGTTAGGATAGAGGCAACAGAGGTTTAGATAACCACAAGTTTATAGAAAGCGGAAGATGAGGAGCAACCAGGTCTGCATTGGAAGGCCTAGTTTTGTTTGGATACCAAAAACATGGATGTGGGTTTCAGCAGGAGATGAACTGAAGCAGGAACAGGAATGGACAAGAGCTGGGTGCAGGCTAGCAACACAAGGTCTTATTCCTGCTATGATACTACAAACACATTTCCATTTAGCTCAGAATGCAACATCAATTTTCCATCTGTCACACTTCATATTCCCAGGTTCCTTTCTATCAAAATGCATCTTCCAGTTCTCCACTTGAGCTTGTCCAGATTCTTTCCTTATTTGTGAATGTTGATATTCAGTATTTTGCACTACTCTCAAAGGTAACTTGTACATTCTAAATTTTCTTTGATAAACAGGTTATAATAATGAAACATGGGGCCCTATATTACAGGAATACAAAAAGTATTTTGATTGAAATGACTTTTGTTCAGCTAGTAAGAAAGTTATGACCTTACGTATTTTTCAAAATGAAAGAAACAAACTATTTATGTGTATAACATTTTTTGTGATATAATATATATTGGCCATACAATTACACAATATTTTCCTATAAATCTACCAATCAAGCTGCCGATATGTCTCGAGATTTCACATGCGTTATGAAACCAAATATGACATCAAGAAGGAACAAACTGAGTATCCACTTTGGCAGAAACAGCTACCTATTGCATAAATGTTGAACCAGTTGCTGATCATAAATCAAATGAAAATATTCTATACTTTATAAATGGATACTATAAACTAATATTAAGGCCTTATTTAATTCACAATATCTCTTACTGATAATTTATCCTATACCCTACCGTCAAAAATAGTAATTTTTCTGCTCTTCATGTCACTGAATTTCAAACTGAGCAGAGTGAAAAGGGGTGTGTTAACCCACAGATGATTTTACCCAGGACCAGGGTCTCCAACAAAATATTATGCACTTGCCAGACACTCCACATAAATGTAGGGTTTCCAGTAAAATTAAGCAGTTGGATTTAAGTGTAGCATTTTGTGAGATGGTTTGCTTAATATTGACATCACTAAAATGTAATCTGCACAAAAACAATTCCAAATTACAACTGGAAATTCCAGATTTGATTTTCAGTCAGACTCTAGAAGCAGTTTGAATAAGTCTTCCAGAAAAAAAATCCAGAGTTGCTGTGTAAATAAACTATTTCAACTGGCAGCAGGGTCAGAAACTAAAGGACACAGCATTAAGATAATTGGCAAGAACTGAATGGGTGATGATGAAATTTGTTTTGCATTGCAGTTTGTTATGTCTTGAAATTCAATGCCTGAAACTGAAGTATATTCAATAGCAACTTCCAAAAGGGAATTGGATATCGTTGAAAAAGACAAAAATTGCTTACAAAACAGGGGAGGGATATGAATTGGATAGCACTTTCAAATTCTTACACAATGGGCTCAAAAGCCAGCTTCTCTCTTGCAAAATCAATTACCATGTTGTAATTCATTAACTTTGCAAGACAAAAATTCTATTTTCTCATTGATTCATGAGAAACCTTAGTAATCCACACTGGACACTGAAGCAGAATCTAGAAAGTAGCTCTTAGCCTGAAATCCATCATAAATTGAAATACTGATCTGAAGAATTTTGTTGTGTGAAAGTGGAGTGCAATGGTTCAGCTTTTTAATAATAGGAAATTCAGTTGTAGAGTAAACTCTGCGTTGTGTCTGTGCACATGCACTGTGGAAGGGCAAAAAAGTAGCCAACATTTTAGGCCCAAACACTGCATGGCATAGTGACAACAGAAGGAAACAACTCGTGAAAATAACTACAAAAGCAAGTGATGTATGAGGATATATTGTAATGTTAATGTAATATGAAACAAAACATATTAAATGTTTTTGTTCAAGCCCTCGGTTAGCCTCTATTTAGAGTACAATATCATGCTGATTATTATAGATCCTGGAAAATCTTATAAGAGAGCCATTAGATTGTTCCCTCGTTTATAAGTATCTTCACTATCACAATAGACTTGGAGAGCTGGGTCATTTTGCTCCACTCATCTTTCACAGTAACCACTTTCTTCTGCACTTGTACTGTACTGTGCATCCAACCTTTCTGTTCATTCTTAGTTTGTTTAATGATGTGGAGGTGCTGGTGTTGGACTCGGGTGGACAAAATCAGAAGTAACACAACAGCAGGAGTGTTGACAGGCAGAATAACAAATCTCTGCAGGTGATCAAATGTGTCAGATGGTGTGAGTAAAGTGTCAACAGCTGAATAGCAAGTGAAGGGATGACCTATGATCCGATTAATTGAGGCAGAGAGATGACAAAAAATTAAAAATAAGATGGAGCTGGAGACAAACCAAATGGGTAGAATAACATGATAGGTTAAGAGTCGCATGGCGAGGGTCTAACCAAAGTAACAAGTAATCCAAAACTGTACAAACTAGTTAAGATAGAGAAATCATAACAAATTATCAAGGTGATGAAAACAGTACCGTAAGGAAAACTTTACAAATGCAGAACAGTATGCTGGGGTTACATGTAGCGCAACATGAACCCAAGATCACAGTTTACACCGTCTTCATGGGTACGTAACTTGGCTTTCAGTTGCTGCTAGGGGATTCTGCGTTGTTGTGTGTTTCCAAGGCTTCCTTGCAGGATGCTTACCCAAAGATTGGGGGCTGAAAGTCCTCGACCACTGAAGTCTTCCCCAACTGGGAGGGGACATTCTTGTCTGGCGATTGTTTTGCGGTGTCTCCTCATCTGTTGTCATAGCATCTGCTTGGTCTTGCCAACAATACCATGCCTCAGGGCTTTCTTGCCTGCAGCTTACAATGTAGACAATATTGGTTGAGCCACATGAGTAAGTGGCGGGTGGTGTTCCCACATATGATGGTAGTATCCGTGTTGATGATCTGACATGTCTTGCAGCGGTTGCCATGGCAGGGCTTGTGGTCGCTGTTGTCCTGAAGGCTAGATAGTTTCTGCAAGTGATGGTCTGTTTAAGTTTTGGTAGTTGTTTGAAGGCGAGAAGTGGAGGCGTAGGGATGACCTTGGTGAGATGTCCATTGTCATCGATGACATGTTGATGGCTGCGAAGAACATGGCATAGTTTGTCCACTCTGGTGAAGTACTGGATGACAAAGACTGGATGTCTTCTGAGGAGGTCATTGTGGTTTTTCACTATGGTATGTTGGAACTGACAATCAATGAGTTGAGCATCGTATCCGTTCTTATGAGGGCATCTTTCAGCATCTTTAGGTGTCCATCATGTTCCTCCTCATCTGAGCAGATCCTGTGTATTTGCAGGACTTGTCCATAGGGGATGGCTTCTTTAACATGTTTAGGGTGGAAGCTAGAGAAGTCTGTCCTTGATGGAGATTCATGTGTCCAAGAATAAGACTGATTCTGAAGAGTAGTCCATGGTAAGTCTGATGGTGGAATGTTGTGTAGTTATTTTAGTGACTTGTGATCATGAGTCCAAAGGAAGAAAATGTTATTGACGTATCTAGGGTATAGCATTGGTTGGAGGTCCTGTGCAGCAAAGAGGTCTTGCTGGAACTTATGCACGAAAATGTTGGCGTATTGAGGTGCAGGTTTTGTCCCCATGGCTGTTTCGTGTGTCTGGATGAACAGCCGGCTGTTGAAGGTGAAGACGTTGTGGTCGAGGATGAAGTGGATGAGTTGTAGGATGGTGTCTGGAATGGCAGCTGTTGATGTTGAGAACTGAGGCTGTTGCAGCGATGCCGTCATCCCTATGCCTCCACTTTTCACCTTTAAACAACCACCAAATCGTAAACAAACTATTGTTCGCAGAAAACTACCCAACCTTCAGGATGACAGCAACCACAATGCCACACAACCCTGCCACGGTCACCTCTGCAAGACATGCCAGATGATTGACATGGATACTACCATCACACGTGGGAACACCACCCACCAGGTACATGGCAGGTAGTCATATGACTCAACCAATGTTGTCAGCCTCATAAGCTGCAGGCAAGGATGCCCTGGTATATTGGTGACACCATGCAGATGCTATGACAACAGATAAATGGACACTGCAAAACAATCGCCAGACAGGAATGTTCCCTCCCAGTCGGGGAACACTTCAGCAGTCAAGGGCATTCAGCCTCCGAACTTTGCGTAAGCCTCCTCCAAGGCAGCCTTGGAGACACACAACAATGCAGAATTGCCAAGCAGAAACTGATAGTCAAGTTCCGTACCCATGAAGGCGGTCTCAATCGTGATATTGGGTTCATGTTGCTTTACATGTAACCCCACCATACTGTTCTGTATTTATAAATTCTCCCTTACTGTTCTGTTTTGACGCCATCACCTTGATAATATGTTATGATCTCTCCACCTTAATTAGTTTGTACAGTTTTGGATTATTTGTTACTTTGGTTAGACCTTCGGAATGCGACTCATATCCCTATAATGTTATTCCAGCCATTTGGTTTGTCTCCAGCTCCATCTTACTTTTAATTTTTTGTAATTATCTCTCTGCTTCAATTAATCAGAGCATAGGTCATCCCTTCACTTGCTATTTATCTGGTGACACTTTACTCACATCGTCTGATACTTTTGATCACCTGCAGAGACTTGTAATTCACCCTGTCAACACTCCACTCACACCATTTGTATTACCTTTTGATTTTTCTGCCTATAAATTCTGTGCATGTATGCTTCCCTTCAGTTCACTTGATGAAGAAGCAGTGCTCAAAAAGCTTGTGATTTCAAAAAAACGTTTTGGAGTATAACCTGATGTCGTGTGACTTCTGACTTTGAATATTTTGTGTTATCCGATACCATCCCACCAGGCCACAGTAGTTGTACCGTTTTTTCACTCAAAAAATGAAAATGAATTTATATATGTTACATGTTTAAAAACTTATCCCTAACATTCCTACCAGTATTGCATTTTGGGACTCTTTTTAACCAGAGTTATCCCAGTGATATCACTGAGCAGCAGAAGCCACTTGAATTTCAGTGTTCTATTCATTTTAATAAACTTTGCAGCTTTGAATTCAATCAAATATAATAGTTTTGTGCGAGAAAGTTTCTTTGAGTTTCTCCTAAACTTCACTTTCCCAAATGGTATTCAGTTGTACATTTGGATAAAATATTTCGTTAGGAATAATACACAAAAAAGTAAAAATAACAAAACAGTTGCATATATATTTTAAAAAATCAAATAGGGGAATTTGGTTTTGTACTGGCTTGACTTGTTAAAATATTTAGATTTTACATTTCTCACTGGTGATGAGAGAATTTGCTCAGTCAACCTAAAATTATCTACAAGTTATCTAGATGATAGATGTTCACTGGATACAAAAAATTACAATAAGGGATCAGAGTGAAATGTTTATCATACAAAAATGCAAACAGTACAGTGCTAATTACTGCACAATAAACACAGCAATTCAGACAACTAAATGTACTGTAACCTTTAATTGCTGTAAAATTAATGTCACAGCTGTGCAATGAGGAATTAAAAATTTAATATTAATATTACTATGGTCATATTTTGCTATCTGCTGCTACACCTTGCAGCATCACTGCATGGTTTCACCAGCAGCAAAAAGAAGTTCTAAACGTTCAGAAGTGATAATCAGTTCAACTCTGTTATATGAAGAAAGATCAAATTTTGTATACCACCTCATTAAGTAACTCAGAAATGCCTGAACAAACACCATATGACGTGAATTACCTTATGGGATATTGACAATGATAATACAAGCAAACACATAATCAAATTTGTACACAGTAAAGTCCTATTACATCTATAATGTAGTTCATGATCAATTAATCTATTCTTGCAGATATGTTGTAATGTTGATGCTATAAAAACTCCCTGTTCTTTTTTGCAAACAAGTGATGTTATCCCAATTTTTCATGCTGTGCCCAACTAGCTTCCAAAAATAAAATTATTTGTTCCCAAATTCTTAAACGTAGTTAGCTGTGGCTATGTAATGGGCTCATAGCTTCCTACAAAATAATTAAACTGAGTCAAACATTAAAATTGGATGATCCATTTCTGAAGAAGGGTCTTGACCCGAAACGTCAGCTTTCCTGCTCCTCTGATGCTGCTTAGCCTGCTGTGTTCATCCAGCTCTACACCTTGTTATCTTATATTAAAATTGGATGAATTATTTACAGGGAATTCCCTTTATTTATCATGCAGAGTCAAGCATTGCCCTACAATGGATTAGAACAGCAGAATGTACATCAATGCTTCACATGGGTGTTCTGTAGTATTGGTTGATTTCTTTCATTGGTAATTTTGCAGGCTTTGTGTTACTTTTCTCAGCACCATCTTTTGCTATTGGGATGTTCTGATTTCAGCAGGATACTTCAATTACATGTATATCTTTTACAGTCTAGCAGTTTTTATTTTGGTTTTTTAAAATTGAGTTGTTACATTCCTCTAATATGTTTTCTTATATTCTATGTTAGGAATGCTGTAAAAAGACAATGAGACGGAATAGTTCATGGAATAAGTATTATGCCTGACGACTCACAGATTGACAGCAGTAAGCAGCATTCCCTGCCACTCCGTCAACCTCACTGGTGTGGAGCAACAAGTCATATCATGACTTCATTTCAGACGTCTACTTTGAAGATCATAAAATACTCCACGAATCAGAAGACATAATCACCAATGCAAAAATTGCAACTTCAAACAAGTTGTTCAACTTTTCAATGAGTTTTATTTTAATATTTTGAAACTAAATTACTTAGTTGGTGCAAATTTGACGTAACTGAATTGTGTAACTTATAATTTACACTTTGTTGATATACATTGGGAACCTGAAGTATTTCATGTGCATGCCCACTGTGCATTTTTACCACTGAAAACATTGCAATAGTATAATATTGAATGGGAACCACATGCCTTGGGTGTCGCCTAATACATCAGATGTTGTTACCCATTGATGTCCAAGTTACATGACTCATGACAATTTAAAGCTTCCCTGCTTTCCAATTTCTCAGATGCTAAATGATTATCTTTTATACCTTATATTTTAATAGGCTTTTCCTAGTTATGTGTCAGATGCATTTTTATAAACACTAGATTAGTTTCTAAATATTTATAAATCCAACTGCCCAAAATGGATTTTGAAGACAAAAACAAAAGTAATATCACTGTTACTTTGGATAATAGGAACAACACTATGGCATATGGACTGGGACTCCCTTCTTGGGATGATTATAATGGAAGTATTCATGATATAAAATATTTGCTGGTTGGAGTCTACACACTTATTACTGTTCTCGGTCTTCTTGGCAACTTTTTTGTTGTAATTGCACTGTGCAAAAACCTACAACAGAAATCAATGATAAATTTTCTGATCGGAAATTTAGCCTTATCTGATACTTTAATTCTATTGTTCTGTTCACCATTTACACTGACATATGTTCTTTTAGACCAATGGATCTTTGGGGAGATCATGTGCTATATCGTCCCATTTATTCAGTGTGTGTCTGTCATGGTCTCTATGCTCATGCTAATGTCAATTGCCATGGTTAGGTACCATATGATAAGCAATCCATTATCCAACCATTTTACCATAAATACTGGATATTTGGTAATGGGAACTGTGTGGATTATTGGATTTACTATTTGTTCACCATTACCTATCTTTCATAAAATCATAGACCTAAGCGAAACTGTCCACTTGGATTCCTTAAAAAATAAATACTTATGCATTGAGTCATGGCCATCTGATTCTTACAGAATTGCCTACACCTTATCCTTATTATTCATCCAATATATTTTGCCAATAGTTTGCCTAACAATTAGTCATGCAAGTGTTTGCAGAAAAATAAGTGCTACTGTGCCAAGCAGACAAGGGAGATCTGAGGAGAGTGAAATGATAAATTTAACTATACAGCAACCAGCTAGGAAACAGTTGCAAGCACAACAGTCAAAGATGCAAGGATGGAACTATTCCTTTCTGAGAAAACACAAGAAGAGATACAGCAAGAAGTGTGCCAGTGTCATGCCTGTTGTAACTAAATTTCAAGATAATGGCAAGACTCACAATGATCTGTTACTAATCCATGGTTCAGATAGTACACAGCCACTACCCACTTCCTTTCTACCAGGTGTACCTGTATGTTTTGAAGCAAAAGCTATGGAATCTGAAGAGCTCGCTATTTCACATAATGTTCCAGTAACACCAAAATCTATCACAAGGTTGAGGAAACGATCACGCACTGTTTTCTACAAATTGACCATAGTAATTGTTGCTTTCACTGTAAGCTGGATGCCTCTGCATATTTTTCACCTTGTAACCGACTTCAATGCTAATCTGATCTCTAACAGGCACTTCAAGCTGGTGTATTGCATCTGTCACCTGCTGGGGTTGCTGTCCTGTTGCTTGAATCCTGTATTGTATGGATTCCTGAACAATGGCATCAAGTCCAGTTTACAATCCTTAATCAAATGCCTTTGGCTGTGATAATAAAAGGGCAATATCAGGTCTGGCGCGACAGACAAAAAAAAATTGAACATGTTCATCAGTCAATAGTACAGTGTACATCTGCTCCCGAGTCATTCTAACTATTCCATGATGATCAATCTAAAGGTGTCGTTAAAATGACTTATTGTTTACCTTACTTTATTTGACTAAAATTTAAATAGAAAATAAATAAATGTTTCTGCTTTGTAGTACAGTGAAAGTAAACAGGAAATAACAATTGTGAGTGATTATATTACTTTGTGCAATCGGTCACTTATAACTAATAAAAATATTTCTGGTCCTAGTTGTGTTCTTAAAATACATTGATATGGGAAAGGGAATTTTTATCCACTGATTCAATCTCATGGGTATTTGTAAACCTACACTACATTTCATTTGCTACTAAAAATAGATTAGTGTCCCAATTTCATTTAAGCCTCATCCTTCAACCACAAGCTTTTTTAAAAAATATATTTTGATTTGGCACAGTCTGAACCAAAGATGAATTAATAATGTAAATGATCAACCTCGATTCCATGTCCCAACCCTTAATACACTGTCCTAACCTCGGGGGAAGCCACAATTTCAGACAGTAGTTAATATGTATTCCCTTTCCTCAATTCACCATCAAATACAATGGTCTCAACCAAGCTCTTAATTTTTTTGTAAATTGAAGTCCTCTGTAGAATTAATTTCTTGAGAGATATCTAATACAAACATCCTAAATAATGTTTTGTATACTGTTGAAATGTTCTGTGAATTATTTGCAATTATCATTTCATAATAACTTTTAAAATGAGTATGATATCAAAATCCATTCAGGAAAATAATTTGTATATGTTCTACAAAAATCCACATTGTGATTTGAAATCATATTGAAATCATATTGACTGTCACTTTCTCTGTGATAGAATGTGATAAAAGATAAAAGTCATAGACTGTCACTTTCACTGTGATAGAATGTGATAAAAGATAAAAGTCATAGATTTCTGTTGTCTTTTACGCATTTCTAAAAGAATAAAAATGGAGAAATGAGTTGTGAGCGCTACTTTTATCTCACCAAAGTTACATAATCAGAAATGGCTTCTTGTCAAATTCCTGCGAAGGTGAGAGAATAATTTCTGGTGAAAGTATAATTTATTTTAAATAACTGCACTTTTTCTTTTTAAAAAAGAACTAGCTGTAGTTTTCCTGGCTGTTGGGTGTAAGCAACATTTAGAAGAGATAATTCTTATTAAAACCAGTCACAGTGGGATGCAGGACCTCAGCAACTCATCTAAAGAAGTGTTAATATTGCAACTTTTTTCATTCAGAACTGCTACGTGGTATATTTCTGATTGTGAGACATTACATAGCTCAAAATAAGGAATGGAACTGGAGCAGGCTACAATAAATATAGTTACTATAGTTAACAAAATGACAACAGAATGATGCATTCAGAATTCTGTCCTTTTGTGTTTCTGTGGGTATCAAAGATGCAACTGAAACTTGCGCAAACTATATTTAATAAGTAGGAATTCATGATTTAACTTCTTTAGTTTCCTTTGCTTTCATGAATTGTTAATGGTTAATTCCACATTCTCTGGGAGACAGTAGACTGATACACGGAAAGAGAGTGAAATTGCTGGCTGTTTTCTATTTAGAGGAAATAATAAGAACAAACAATGCCAGAAATGTCTAAGTAAAACACATTCTTGTCTATTTATCACTTAGAACTTCCAGGCATTGATTATCTTTATTATGTTCTAGTCTGATGTACGAACCATATTCTTGTGAGTCTACTGCTTCATGTTAAGCAGAAGAAAAAACAAACAGCCTCAAAGGGAACAAATCACAAGAATCAGCTTTGTTAATGAAACGGATCAAATCGCAAGCTTTGAAAAGCTGAGCCTTCACATTTGAATGGGTAGTAGGAATTGCAGATGCTAGAGAATCTGAGATAACAAGGTGTAGAGCTGGATGAACACAGCAGGTTAAGCAACATCAGAGGAGCAGGAAAGCTGACGTTTTGGGCTGAGACCCTTCTTCGTCTAGGCCCAAAACATCAGCTTTCCTGCTCCTCTGATGCTGTTTGACCTGCTGTGTTCATCCAGCTCCACGCCTTCACATTTGAAAATTGTTTTATTTTAGAATACTGTGCACAGTATTTCTGTCATTCAGTGAAGAATAGTAGAATGTAAATCTTCAAAGTCTGCAATTTCTTCATGGCATTATGTGAATAAACTGAAAACTGGTGACGTTAGTTTCTGATTTTTTTGCATTATGTGGTTTTTATGGATAGCATTTCATGAATGATGCAAACAGTGAAGTGGGGAGAGGGCAGAGCTAATTCTGCATGCAATCAAGACATAAAAAATAAGTACAAAAAATGCTAAGATCAATACAATCTTCAAAATTTCTTTAAACTGAGAACTATTGCAATTCTTAGTAATTTTTGATCAGTTGAAATTGGTAAGAACAGCCTTTATTTAATGTCTGTTTTATTGTCAGTAATGTGGGAGATGATAGCCAAAGTTTTACTTGTATGTTGGTGACAAGGTGGGAAACAGGAGGGCTGAAAATATCACGACAGAAGGCACTGGAAACAGGATAGGGTGGAATATGGCCGGGCTGGGTGGGAGGAGTTTTCACTTCCATTTTATGAGCTGTTTTAGATTTTATGAGAGGTGCACAGGAACAACAGAGCTTTAAAGCCTTGCCATTTCTAACAAGATGGGTGCTTAGCATCAAAACCATTATGGCAGGCATTGCAAATGATAAATCTGCTTTGACAGCGTGGGTTACACTGGATGCAGAGTAACATTGTACCAAAACACACTTGGTGGCACAGTGGAGGTATTCTGATTATTCTTGTTGACTTAACATTTGTATGTGAAGATTAAGGGGGGTTTGGGAGTTGGTAGATATTTAGTTATTCAGCTTTTTGTTATGGGTCTGATTCAGTCAGTTATTGAGACCTTCAGCGAGGAGGAATATGAAAGAAAGCTCCAGGTGCCAGAAGCTGGCCTCAACACCCACAGTGCATGAGCCTGGAAGGGAGCACAGATGAGGATGGTACAGAAGAGCGCATAATCAGCCTCCTGCACTCACATAAAAGCAGCAGGCCTACTGTCATAGGTACAGCTTTCTGTAAATGTTGCTGCAGCAGCATCAGCAAAGGCTGCACTTCTCTAGGGAGATATTCATTGACATGTGTGTTGCGATGGAGGATGACTTTAAGCAGTGGTCACCAATGCCTATGGAGCTGTTTGTTACCTTGGTGCTGAACTTCTATGCCTCAGAATCATTCCAGGGAAGTTCAGGAAGAAGGTTTCATCTTAAAAAAATCAATAATCCACAAAACCATGGAGCTGTTGAATAAGAACGACAGCATATGATGCAGTGGAATGAGGATACAACTGAGGCCTCATTCAAGCTAATCTCAGCCAATACATGACAATATTGTTTTTCTTTAAACAACAATAAAAAACAATTTTAAATCTTTTGCTGTGTAGAAATTGTGGAACAAAATGATTTGGTCTCGTGCACTCATTTATTCTCACAAACCATGCACAATTTACACTGCCATGGAATCTAGTCAGGCAATCTTCATAGATGATTAACCACAATAAAGAACTTTGTTAATCTCTGAAGTATTTAATTCAGCGTAAGAACAAATAACAAAGAATAAAGAACAATAAAGCACAGGAACAGGCCCTTCGGCCCTCCAAGTCTGCGCCAACATATTTTACCCTTCCACACTAAAACTGTCTTCACTTACAGGATCTATATCTCCCTATTCCCTTCCTATTCATGTATTCATGCTGTTGTGTCTGCTTCCACCACCTCTAGCAGCATGGTCCAGGCACTCACGATCCTTTGTGTGAAAAACTTTCCTCGCACATCTCTTTTAAACTTCATCACCCCGCACCTTGAACCCCTGTACCCTAGTAATTGACTCCTCCACTTTGGGAAACAATGGTATAATCTAATAGTTTGATGTGTGTTTAAGGGTATTCAGATGTGACTTTGAATCAGAGAATCATTGAGTCACAGAATCCCTACAGTGCAAAAAGAGGTCATTCAGCCCATCGAATCTGCACCAATACACCAAAGAATGGTTTGCATGTACAGAGAGGGACCCAGGTCATGGATTGGATTAGGCTGCATCTCAGCGCTGCTCGCTTGCTCTCTTAGTGCTCACTCATTTAGAAATTACCTTGGTGCTCACATAACCTTTGCCTTGCTGTGCCATGCCTACTTGTGCACTCACAAAATGTGGCAGTTTCTCTTGTTGGTCAGCAGTCCTCGACAAGGGGGCATACAGCTTGCAATATATGTGCTACGTCAATCTCACAGCTTATGTGGCAAACACACTATATGTAAAGCATGTAGTGTGTTTGCAGCCATCTTAAAGTCTTAGGGGAGTGGTTCTCACTGAGTTCATGGAGGCGCTCATTTGTCAGAGATCGTGGACAGTGAGTCAAGGGCAGCCTCCTCTACCAGTCCTGGGATTTCGTCAGGTCTCTGGTCAGGGTGATCTCATTCAGGGAGTCCCTGTCTCTGAACGGTGGGGAGGAGGTGTTGGGCCATTGTTAGTCCTGTAGGTCCATAGGGGCTTGCCAGAGCTTAGGACTAACATGGCTGAGAGCTGAATCAGGAGCTGGGCGCTCTTGTCCAAGGCTTTCTGGCTAGGTCACTTAAGTGGGTCACTCAAGTCCCGATGACAAAAGGCTGGGGTGATTAAGTTCCTCTGCAACAGCCCCTGAAACTGCTGACTCTGCCTCTCCATGGCAGCTACCAACCTGCCGTGGAGGCAGCCAGATGATTGCATGTTTGAGGCAGCTGGGTCCCCATGGTGTAGCTACAGTGTTGCAGTCTGTGGGCAATAAGGACTATTGCCTCTCAATTACCTATCTGTTGTTCCAATACCTCCACATCGCGTGGATGCAGTCCCTGATGACAGGCACCACAGGGCCCACACATGCTTGAGGCTGAGCAGGTGCTTGGTCTCCAGCAGTCCTCTGAGTGACAGGTGTGAAGTGTTCACAGTGAAGTACTCGCCAGATTGTGCTCCCACACTTTTTAAACATGATGTTCCCAACGAGGTGTCAATCTCTTGGCTGGTGGGTGGATGCAGGAGGCAGTTTAGTGGATGCCTTAGTAGGTCTCAAAACTCTCTTCATTATAGATCAAGTTAGAGGTGTTCAGTGAAGCAGCCTATTTCTCTGCTGAGTTCATGGACATTCTACTGATACCATAGTCAGGGGTTAGAAGTTGGCATGCAATGAATGACACTGAAAGTAGGGTTAATGTAAGAGTTGTAGTGAAATGAAGAGTGATAATTTCAAGGTTGGCATTCATGGTTGATTTAGCATCCCTGCAGGAGGTGATCCTGAGAGAAAAGGCTTGATTGAGTGAGATGGATTGTACAGCTGTTAGTGCTGATGCAGGTAGTCTGAAGATGGTGACGGGGTCCTAAGCATGTGCGTAGGCAGTGCAAGGCCATGCAGGGTTGGTAGTATGAGGATTGGGGGAAAATGAGAGTGAGTGTGGAAAATGTTGAAATCAGTAGCAAATGTGGCAGACCATGAGTTTTGGTGGGGTGGTGGGTGCAGTACCAGAGACAAAGTAAGTTTGAGGCAGCAGAGAGACTAGTATGATATTCACCTGACAAATGACATTCTTACAGCACTGCTGGCCATTCCTCCAGACTGGCGTGACTGCACTGATCTAGGCTCTGATCGCAGATCAGGCTGCCAGGTTGAAGTTGCTTCCTCTGCTGGTTCTCTAGAAAGAGACGCCTCCCCTCTGCACTACCCTGTCCACTAGGAACTCCAGGTCCCTGTTGGAGAATTTTAGCACCATTTTTCCTTTCTCTGACACCTTCTGGATGAATGCCCATCACCGTGCAGGGCAGCTTCTGAATGCCAGTATTTGTTCAGGTGCACAAATATCTTTTAAAGATGGCATGGGCACCAGGGATGGTGGTCTTTCAGTGGCTATTCTGTGAGCATCGTGCTCTTCCGAGAACAGAGTGTGGTAATATGGGCTCAGAATTGGGAGAGAGGGGCTGTTAATGAGGTGAGTTTGGTAAGATCTGATGAGAAAACCTGCTCAGCCTCAAGATGAGAAACTCTTCAAAAAACTGGATAATACTCACAAAAAAAGTAAGATTCAGCCTAATGTGTGTGTAGAATTGCAATTATGTGGAGTATCCTGAACAAATCAGATTGTAGAACTTGTAAATATTGCTTAGTACAAAATCAGACCATTCTACTCTATAAATGTAGTGTATGATGACTGTTGCAAACATTCCTTGCCCAAGCTACATAGAAACGTGGCACAAAAGCCTAGTTGGTCCATAATGTTTGCTGAAAAAGGCTTGTGTATTGGACTTTACACTTTCCTCATTTTGTGTATAATTCAAACCCCAACCATTGGCTAAAGATCCTTTTTTCGTGCAAGTTTTGCGGGTAGGATTGGTGGGAAACATCCAGTGAGTCCTTCCCACAATTGTTATCATATCACTTTATCTTTTAAGTCAAAAATAGTGGTAGATAACCTGGCACATCCATTTCCTGCTGGGAACCAATGACAGTGACACTATTGACAGTTTGGTAATTCCAAAGAGCTGGCCTGGCTTTCAACTTCTCAGAAGTATTATCCATGCAAGTATTGAGCCCTCCTAATTTGTGCCTGAAGATTAGGTCTCAAATACATGACTATTACAGGAGTAAATGCAGGCATTTGAGTACTGAAGCAGTGTAATTAAATAAAACTGCTCGTGTTTGATTCAGCTGAATTTTGACCTTGTACTTCGTGTGACCAATTTATGGGATTATGGCACTTGAGGCATTTATTTGCATTTTATGGGATCATCTCTTATTTTTACTGTTTGTTTTACATGTCATAAATATTCTACCTGCTCATGGGTGGCAGGGTAACACAGTGGCTAGCACTGCTGCCTCACAGTGCCTAGGACCTGGGTTTGATTCCAGACTTGGTTGACTGTGTGAAGCTTGTACATTCTCCCTGTGTCTGTGTGGTTTTTCTATGAGTGTTCTGGTTTCTTCTCACAATCCAAAAATGCACAGCTTAGGTAGTGTTGAAGATATTAATTTAGTCACACTCTGCAGCTTCAGACTTTGAGATCCTTGGAAGATAGGTGACAGGTTTAGATAGAGGATCTGGATCGGCGCAGGCTTGGAGGGCCGAAGGGCCTGTTCCTGTGCTGTAATTTTCTTTGGTCTTTGTTCTTTGTAAAGAGGCTTCACTCGTGATATCACGGGGAGCCAACGCTGACAAAAGGTCAGGCCCGTAGTCTCTGATGAGTACAAAAACAAGGCAATACTTATACACGCCGTTATAAATTGAGACCGTTGCTATAAGCAGATAAGCCCGGATAGTTTATCACATCCCCTTAAGGCAGGTCATACGAAATGTCATATGTCATGGTTCCACAACTTGTGCTTGGACACGTTATCTTTAAGCGGAACGTGTCTTAAGCTTTAGGTCAACATTGAATCAGCAATTCTAAGCTTTCTACAGATATGCAACAATTTGTCGCATATCTTTTACTTGACCTATTTTCCCATCATTCCAACCTCTAATTCTAAGCTTTAGCTACTTTCTACATCTAATTGCTCTTGACACTTTAATTATTCTTCCACAGGTAGATTGTCTGTGCGAAATTGTCCCATACAGAAACAGAAATTGCTGCAAAAACTCAGTAGGTCTGGCAGCATCTATGGAGAGAAATCAGAGTTAACATTTTGGGTCCAATGGCTCTTCATCAACTCTGATTAGTAAAAATTAGTTACAGTGGAGAGAAAGAGACAGAGCATTCAGGAACTATAGCACAGAGAAAACAAATGCTTGGGATTTGGCAGGCAATCTGGGAAGCAGTAAGGGTACGGACACACCCAATAGCAAAAGCAGATAAGGTAAGATCTCAGACCTTTGCAAATAAGGACCAACAGTTAGGTGAATTGCTGACTAAACAAGACCTATTAACTATATGTCAGGCAATCAGTGAGCTATATTTTAACATGACTCAATCTTGATGATATTTACATGGTTCTGTCTGCAGATAAAGCATCATGACCTATTTAGTTCTTTTCTCCTGGACTTTATTCCCTTCAATGTCGTTTTCTTCTAAACATTCACTGATATTTTTCTTTGTGATCAAAACATCAAATACTTCAAAAGGATCAAAACACATCAATCCAAGCTCCCGGTGGGAAGCTGTGTTCAAAGGGACAGTACATTGGAGATAGAATTACAGCATTGTCGTTGTTGAATATCCAACTTGTGTTTTGTTCCAAGTTGAATCTTCAGAACATGGGAAATGAACTAATGCTAAGAATCAATTTTGTGAAAAAACATATTATAATTTCTCATCTCAGGAGAGGTTTGTTCTTCTGGGTCTCATATTTGATCATTTTAAGCTGATACTGCATTATCTTTCCTCTCAACCTTCTTTTTGCAAATAAAATGAATATTTTGGTTGGAATAAGTTAAACATTTTGCTTTGGAATTTTAACGTAATTGACCGTCAGCATGCCCACCGAAAGCAGATCAAAAATAAATTCACATCACAAAATATTGAACCAGATTACAAAAGCAATTGAATACAAATCACAGATTGTAACTGAACTTTGTTGTGCTCGACTACACATAGATCCAGATTTGCTTGCCTCATCTGAGCCTAGATGACGAAGTGCTTTATAAATGGCAGGTGGGATTGATTGGTAGACAGACACTTAGGGTTATATCCTCCCTAGGCTTCTGATGGACGTTGACAAATGGCCACAGACATGACAGAACAGACTCTGACCAGTGTTTGCAGTTCCCTGACTGATGACATGCGATTTGCCTGACTATTGCAGTACAGTCATGCTTATCCCAAGCTGATGACTGACTGTGGCCAAACCCCTGGACTATTTACAGAGGGGCCTCTGACTGATGATCTATGACCCCTTGACTGACAGTGATCATGACTTGACTGGACTGGTTTGGTTGAATACACGTACAGTGTGATTGTTTCAAACTTAGCTGGCACATGCTGTTGGTGTTAAACTCATGCGTTGGTCTGCCATATGTCAAGATGTCCTCCCACACTCCCAATCTGGGCAGATTTCTACTGGCAAGCATGATAAGTAGCCTGTCTGTGTACCCACACAAACGAGCATGTCAATATGGCAGTACTGGTAGCCATTAGCTCTGAATGAAGTGCCAAAAAACTAGTTGGCATGGCAATGTAAATTAAGGCACAGATGATGCCAGCATGAAGATAGGTGCTAAGCGAGCATGTGCTAAGTGAGCAAGCCAGCAGCCCTGAGATGTAGCGTTGTCCCATCTGTGAGTTAAATGCCCACCTCTGCATATGAAGTTACCAGGTATCCACTCTGACTTCCATGTTGAAATTTCTTGTCAACTAGCTTATTCAGTGCATTTGGTAAGATAGGAAGCTAAATATTACTGAGGCAAGTTGTGGCATTAATAAGGCTTTTAACAACCAAAAATCCCTCTTAGTTATGGACTCATCACTGGTTAGTTAGAAACTTTCCTTGCCTCTTGGCAAAGCCATAAAAGATGCAGTGAGACTTTCTTAAAATTGAATAGGCCTCATTGGACTTTTTGGATGACTTTGACAAAATCTCACCTTAACCCATATTGCTCAAACCCGTATAAAATTTTGCCTTCATCTTTTCTGTGAACTGCTATACATTAACTTGATACAAAAGTGCTGTTGATTTGCTTATGTGAGTTAGATTCAGATTAGAATCCTCTATGACAGAAATAAATAGATAAAATTTCAAATATCATTGTGCAGATACTGAATTGTGTTAAGTCATCAGAATGTACAGAGGCCAGACAGTAGATGTTCATCTGCACTTGAAGAATAATCTGTCTGGGTAGGTTGCCTACCCTTTATATATCTCAACCTTCATAAATTCCAAATACTATATATCCCAACCTTGATAAATCACAACTTTTATGTACTCCCATCTCTCTATATCCCAACCTTTATAAATCACAACTTCTGCAAATTGTTCCATTGATTTTAAGTGGGTAGATTTTATAACTTGCCCTGGCAGATTAGGCATGCTGTGAAAATATACATCAGATTCAGTCTGTCATGGATATTGTAATTTTCTTGGGTTGTTCGCTCTGCTGTTGAAGTAATGAATAAAAGGATTAAATTTTGAATCTTTTAATAACAAAATTTAGCTAACTGAGATCTGTTACATCATTCTATTCATTCATCTCAGATTTTGTCATTTCTAAAATCAGGTATATTTTCCCCTTAACTTCACAATTTTATCAATACGCTTCAACTCCTCTTATTTTCTATTGTGAACCAGGGTCCTCACTTAAATGTTGACTTGTCTTTTCTCTCCATGGATTTCTCTGATATCATAATCAGTTGGTACCACTCTTGTGTCTGGGTCCAAAAGCTGTGGCCTCAAGTCTCACTCTAGAGAGAATTTCCAAGAAAGACTAGGTTCCCACTCCACTGTGAACAATGAGGGAGTGCCAAGTTGTTGGATGTCACACAGGAGGAATGCCACATTGTTTGGTGAGACCTTAAACTGAGGCCTACCTGTTCTCTGAGGCAGGTGCAAAGTATCCCAAGGCATTATTTCAAAGAAGAACATGACAGTTTCCTCAGTGTCATGAACAATAATGCTTAAACCTCAATTAACATCACAAGATTATCACGTCATTATCATAATGGTGTTGGTGGGAGCTTGCTGAGTGCATATTGGTTGCTGCCTGACATGTTGAGAGCAACATTTAGAGTTTTTGCTTTTTTAAAATTTGGTGGATCTGCTTCAGTAATTTTTTAAACTAGTGCCCTATGTCATGATGAATGACTCATTCAATGTACACTGCAGTTTTTCTATGTTTGTCATAAGACTGTGAGGTATTCAAAAGTAAATGTAACTATTTTTACAATTAAAAGCAGGAAGCTCATTTATGATGGTTTAGCCCACATATTTAAATGATACAATTACTGCATCCACCTCTTTCAAGTTTGTTGCATTGATATTATTTCCGATTAAAAACAATCAAACAAATGTGTTTTGCTATTACAGGATTAATACAAAACTTATGTACTTCTAACATAATTAAACACATTGTATTGAGATGCTGGATGTCACACATTTGCAACAATTATGGCTGCATTGAAGATCAATATCTGGACAGTGTGCTCTGCAGTGCACTTCAGAAGGGTGACTCTAGGATAGTAGTTGATATTTTAAATCTTGTTACTCATTTTCATCAAAAAACACTGACAAGGAAATGCCAAGTGAAGAAGGATAACTGTTTGAATGGAACATAGAGCCTAAAAACATACAATGATGGGATCACATTACATGTAGGAGGGCATTCAGTCCATTGAATCTATATGAATTCTTTGAAGGAGCTGTCAAATGTTTCTCCCCTGCTGTTTCTTCACAACCTTGTGAATTCTTCCTTTCGGGATATAAACAATTTTCTTTAGAATATTACTATTCAAACTGCTTTTGCTCTGAGTTGGCTATGGCTCAGTTGATTCTATACTTATCCTGACTTAGAAGGTGTGGCTTCAACTCCCACTTCAAAGTCTCACTTGAACAGAAAAGATTTAGACTGACACTCCAAAGCAGAAGTGAGGGAGTGCTGCATTGTTGGCAGTGCGGTACTACAAATGGAACATTGAAAATAAAAGCTGCCAGTTTTGAAGAACAGGTGAGTTATCCCAATGTCTTCATCAGTATGTATTGCTCAAACAATTTCACAAAAACAATATCTGGTTATAATCACATTAATGTCAATGTTGGTGTGTTTGTCGAGCTGGGATATTTGATAGCATTGCCCAGCTCAGCGAACACACCAACCTCTACAACCAGCACCCGAGCTACAAATCTACACTCAAACCCTGCATCACATTCATGTTTGTGGGTGCCTGCCATGCACATTTTAACTCCCACAGTTCCTGTGTGACCTCAGTGGCCATACTTCAAAAAGTGTTTGTAGGCTGTAAAGCACTTTGAGACATCCCAATGTTGTGAAGTGTCCTTTATAGATGCAAGTCTTCTTTCTTTCCTTTTACAATATATTCTGGACTCATCATATAACAAACACATCATATAAAAATAGTTGTGTTCCTTTCCCCATGTTTTGCTTTTTGTCAGTTGTCTTGAATCTATGTCCTCTAGTTAATTACACTTCTACCAGTGGAAACAAATTCTCTCTGTTCCATCACATGATCCTTCTGTAAACTGATGACCTTCTTTGACAGCACTGTGGAGCATGTGAATTCTCCACTTTTTACATCAGAGAGGTAATCCTTGTTCCACTAATTGCTGTTGCAGGATATTAGCACTATAACAAGGTAAATGTTAATTTCATCTGGGTTTTGAAACTATCCTGTACAAATTAAAGCCTTCTTTGCCAAGCCATGTCGCCAAGTCAGGTGATGAGTATATCATTGTAACCTATCACTGTATGCTGAGCTGTGACTGTCCCCAAGCCACAGAGTTATGAACAAAAACAGAAATTGATGGAAAAGCTCAGCAGATCTGGAACATCTGTGGAGAGAAATCAGAGCTTTTTTTTGGGTCCAGTGACCCTTCCTCATAACTTCACAGAGCTATGAATGTCATTTATGTAGTTAGTGAAAGTGACAAGCTAAGTTCTAGCACTTCCTCATGGACAATGAGAGAAATTGTAAAAGAATGTTATCATGAGGCTGCTGTCATACAGCTCATAATGATAGACAGAATGATATTGGCTGAAGCTCGACATTACATCACCTGCTACCCAGTGATGGCAGGGCATGTTTAATCTGACATGATGGAAAGAACTTAAAACAACTTTTTAAAAAGCTGGGCTTATACTTTCACATAGAAAGTTAGCAGCGATTAAATAACAGTCCTAGTTGTTCAACAATCAGATGCATTACTGATACATATAAAATTGACCATTGATGATGCAGTATCATACGCATTGACTTTCCAAATGACTCCAATTATAGTGCCATTTGCTTGCTGATGCAATAAGAGTTAATGGTGAAGAAGGATTACATAGATTATGTATAACATATCTCATGAGTCTACTTAAAAGGGAATATAAATGTTATAACTGAACAAAAATGCTTATCATGGAATTTCTACAGAGCAGATAGAGGCCATTTGGCCCATTGAGTCTGCACTGAGCCTTAGAAGAGCATTCCACCCCAGACCTATTTCCAGAACTCTGCATTTACCATACCTAACATCCACGGACACTGTAGACAATTTAATATGGCTAAACCACCTAACTTGAACTTCTTTGGACTATGAGCAGAAACTGGAACATCTAGTGGAAACCCATGCAGACATGGGAAGAATATGCAAACTCCACACAGACAGTCACTCAGTGCTGGAACCAAACCTGGATCTCCAGTGTTGTGAGGTAGCAATACTAACCACTGAGCCACTGTGCCATCCCAAATATTTTGTAGAATTTTTCTTTATTTTGTAGATTTCAGTCTATGTAAATATTGGTAGGTTAAAAAGGGTTATGAAGAGAGATGATTCTTTTCAGTGCAAATTGTAAACAAATCAGCTGAAATACCTAGATTAGCTCAGAAATGTTAGCTTGTTTCTCAATCAGTTACTCAAATAAATTCCTTCCTGCCTGTAACAGACCGGAGCTCTGGACAAATGTAATAATTTGATACAAATCACAGGAACGTCAACATGCACTAGGATTTTAATCATTCGAATGTCAACAGACTCTGCCAAAATTACAGATGGCTTTGGCATTAAGAACAGTCATTCATGAGTGATAGCAACATTTCCTTGTTTATATATAGATCAACAACAGAGCCAGTCACAGTATGAAAACATATTTTCAAAAATTGTCCAAGACAGGCGGATGATTAGCAAGTTTTTCAGCCAGGCACAGACATTAATATGATAATTCTTTTTGAAAGGTAGTGAGAACACACTTTGGCAGAGAAGGGGAGGTGTTAACGTCATCGGCAACCTACAGAGCTGAATTCCTAGCTGTACAAGAGGGACGCAATAGTTTATTGAGTTGTTATTTTCATATCTTCACACTGTTTCCCTAGGGAATAACATGAAGCGCTGGAATAAATCACAGCTCAATTAACAGTTTGACAGAGCACAACTACCTTCATACCAATCAATTGTGTGGTTAGTCTTGCACAATTGGTTTCATGTGCACCCACAATGCCGATCATGGGGGATTGAGGAATTTACATACACTAATGAAAAGCCTCCTGATAACGTTGAAGCACGATAACATTCAAGCTTCTGTTGCTACTTATTTGACTGCCAATGAGCAGAATTTCAACCTTGTACGTTCTGATGCAAAGATAGGTATACTTCCACTAAATCAATGGATTATTCCAGTTTCAGGAGTGACCCCTTTTAAAAAAATATCTGTGATGGGATGTCACCGGCTAGGTCAGCATTTATTGCCCATCCCTAATTGTGCTGAAGAAGATGGTAGCAAGTTGCCTTCATGAATTTTTGCAGTTCTTGGGGTTTATAGTCACCCATAGTTCTGTTAGGATAGGGTTCCAGAATTTTGACCCAGAAACACTGATTAAATGGAAATAAGTTTCTGACTCACGATAGTGTGTGGTTTTGAGGGGAAATTGCAGGTGGTGATGTTCACATGTACCTACTCTTTTCTTTCTGGATGGAAGTTGTTGTGGAGTGGGAGGGGCTTTCAAAAGAGGATTGGCAAATTACCACAGTGCATTTTCCAGATGGTACATATGCCTATCACTGTGACTTTATGGGGAAGGGAGTGAATGTTGAATGTAGTGGATAGGGCACCAACCAATTTGACTGCTTTGTTCTGGATGGTGTCAAACTTTGAGAGCTGCACTCATCCAGGTAGGTGGGCAGTATTCCATCACACTCCCAACTTGTGCCTTGTAGATGGTCAACAGGTTCTGGGGAGTCAGGAAGTGAATTACTTGCTGCAGAATTCCTAGTCTCCGACATGTACCTGTAGCCATAGAATTTATGTTGCTGGTTCAACTCAGACGCTGGTCAATCATAATCCCCAGGCTAATGATAGTGGGGGATTCAGCAAAAGTAATTCTATTGAAGATAAGGGGTTATTTTAAGATTCCTTCTTAAAGAGATGGTCATTAGCAGAAAAGCTAATGCGAAACTTTGTTCTTTTGTAATTTGCTTCTAAAACCTGTTTACTGGGACAGATAACAGTTTGCCAGATTTTGAGCCATGTTTGTGACAAAATAAAAATTATGGTAGGAGAGATTTATGGTAGTTAAAGTGTGGAGATACTGTGATGAGGCCTTTGGAAAGAAAGATCAAACTAAAAATTGGAATCTGTTGCCTCTGGTCTTTAAGTGTGAAATGACTGCACACTATTTCCGATACTAAAACTACACTGTACTGCTTTGATGAACCTCCAATACAACTTATTAAGGCATTTCAGAAATGTGCCTGGCTATTTTTCCTCATTGTAATTACTACCTATATGAGGCAAAAAATGTATTAAAATGTTTTAACACGTAGCCCTCATCAGCCAGAACTGGTTTACAAAGCCTTCCTGATCTCCTTGCAACTTTTGCCTTGTTTAGCTGCAGATCAGTACTCATATTGTTTCTTTCTTAAAAATTGGTGTTATGTAATAGCTCTGAAGGCATAATGTTCATGTCACATTTGTTCCTCCATTCAATTGATGGAGTTCTGCTCTAGTTTTGGAGGGAGTAGATGAATCTGTAGTGGCTCCTTAAGGGTATGCCCAATAATCTGCAATTGTACTTGCTGCTATCACACAATAAACCTCATGTTATCTAAGAACAATGCCTCTTCTATGATGGTATATCTTCTGTGACTGATCACTAGATAGGCCCAAGACAAAACAAAGACAAAAGAAGATTGGAGGCAGTGAATTACCTCAAACTTTACCCAGTACCACATTAGGGAAAATGGCAAATAACACAACATACTAAGAGTGATCACATGGAAAATACTATATGGCTTCAACAGTGCGAATCTGATCCTGAGCATGAGGAGAAGCAATTCAGAAGATGTAGAAGGAACAAAAAACAATTCAAGCAAGTGTGTTTACCAGTTAAAGAGCATTTCAGAAGACATAGACCATCGGTTAGCAGCTGAAATGCAATTACTGACCAAGAGGGACAGGAGCATCCATCGGAGGATCAAAAGGCAAACTCAGCACTCTCAAGCCAAAGCTGTATTAAGGAAGTTAGTAGGACATAGTGTCGAAAGAATGAGCTAGAAAAAGAGAGAAAAGTCAACAACTTAGAAAAATACAGAGGGCTGAACCTTAGGTCTTTTTTTGGCTCAGTCTAAGTCATGTTGAGAATTTTGGAGGGTTATTCACCACAAGGCCCTAGTGAGTATCTTTCTAAGCTCAAGATATTAATTATCCACATTGCCCAATGGTAACTGTAATGTCTGATTTCCCTGTCATCTTACCACACGCCATTCCTGACACAACTCACAAATATTGGCATTCTGAAACTGCCCTACTCATCAAAGGACTGAGTCAGAACATGGCAGTAAAGGGTAAGATTACACCACAATTCTCCAACAATGATCTGGAGGTCCTGGTGGATGTGGTGGTGTAAAGGAGAGGAGTCGTCTTTCTGGAAGACTGGCAGACGATACCATGCCACCAAACCCTATTAGCCTGGTCTGATGTCACCACCCAGGTCAGTGCTGGCTCTGGGGTGCAGAGGGATGGCAAGCAGTGCAGGAAGTAAGTCACTGACTTTTGTCATTCCACCATGCTTCTCTCTGTTCCCTCACCCTCTATCTCTGCCAGTGCACTCACTCCCAACCGAGGCTTGTGCCCTTGCCATTGTCACTATTCCATGCAACATCTTCTCTCACTCACTGTTGATTCCCCCCAACCTTCCACATCATTACTTCTGCATGTCCTCCATACCGCCTCTTCTGTCTCTAAGAACACTTCAATATCTATCCCCCACATGCACTAGCACAAACAGCCATTCCACCCAATGTCATTTCACCCATTGCCCCACTTTCTGTCATTATAAAAACAGCACTGAGTGAGGCAAGATGGATGGTATTTGCCTGAAATTTGGCTCCTCCATGTATTACTCTCCTAAGACTTTGAGATATGCTTGCTTGTGCCACAATGTCCCTGCTGCAGTCTTTCAAAGCTAGTCGCCGGTGTGTCCTGCAATGCATGTCTGTGCTTTCAAAGTGCATCAGAGATGTGCCAGGATTGTCAAGAAGGGTAACCAGATGCTATTGTCTCTGGAGGAAGGATTCATGAGACTGGTGCCCGTGGATCATGTTCTGGTCTGCAGTGTGGTTTTATGGCAACATAGAGGTCATTTGGAGCAAGTGGCAAGCTGAATTTGACAGATTTCCATGTCTGTTGGAAATCTGCTGTCTAGTGAAAAACTTGCTGTGCTGCTTGTGAAGTTTAAAAGGTGGAGTGAGTTGCTCCCACCATCAAGATGGGCCTTGTCAGAATTCTTGACCGACTCCGCCACATATTTTGCATTTCCCACCTCTCTCAGACCACTGCTTGGAGGGCTGAATTTTGTCAAAATCGGATAAGAGTTAATTTCACAGAGTTTCATGGAGTATTTCTCTCCATTATCTCTCCCATGTTTTCTCATATAATTCTCTGCAGCTCACCGCATTAGCACTGCATTATGCCTCTATAGTTCACCTCTTTCACACTATTGGGCACTGAACAACAGCTGATGTTTACACCATTGCCAGGACCTCCTAGAATTGCCAGAACAGTGCCACATTTAAGGTCCAAATGTAAACCAGCCAAGTGCTGGCAGCCAGAAGCTGCCATTCACAGTGCACAGAGTAGAGAGGAACAAAACTTAAAACTTCTGAGGTCACATTGGTGGTGCAGGTAATACTTCATTGCAAAGACAAATTCATATTCGTAACTATACTGCTATGTTACATCATCAACTGACTGATTGACAGTCATTGTAACTTCAGCCACAAGAACCAAGCTACAAAGGCAACCTGTTCTTAGCACCATCCTTAACTTAATGCTCTGTCTAACAGAGTGCTCCTTTTTCCCGATTCCCAGTGTGGCATAACATCTTATCACTGCTCAATGTGAGTATCAAATAATGCAAAGCCTTCCTATGGTTGAAAGTGTTCACTTTTATTCAATAGCTAAAACCAAAAGAAAAGGAAAAGCTGCATTTGCTTCTGTAAATAGCCAGGGATCACTTGCCTTTCAAGAAACAAATTTCCAGTCAATGAGTGATCACTGTACCCAGTCCTCATCTGGGTATGAATTAAGTCCTATTTGGCTTGTTGAATCTGATGCTGCAGCACTATACCATAGTGAAGGTAATGTTCCTCCTGCTGAATGTCTCTATATTCCTCCTCAGAAGACTGCCTCTACTCTCCCAGTTCTTCTAAGTCCACCATTTCTCCTCTTTCCCTGCTCCAGTTTTGGAGAGCACAGTTCTGACTGAATTGCACTGCAAAGACCCTCCAACTGATCCAAGCATTGTAAACTCAACTTCAGCAGACCTATCATCTGCTCTAGCTAAAGACTGGGCTCCATTGTATTTATGGCAGCCTCTTTAAGAGGGCTGCATAATGGAGTCATCAATCATGGTAGCAGAGGGTAGCCCTTTTCTCCAATTAACCATCCTTGTAAGGCATCTGGCTGTTGAAACAAAGCAGAAACATATTATCAAGGATATAGGTATCATAGCAACTCCCAAGGTACCTAGCACAGACTTCTAAGATGCAATACCTTCAATCTCCAAATGTGACTTCCCCAGCTTTCTTACCCCCTTGATGTTCATATACCACACACCCCAGGACTGAATACAGCCTATTCTCTTGACCAAATTGGATGGAGAAGCCTGACTGATGACCAACCAGATCTGTGGCTGATCTCTATCCAGTCCCCAAACTGACTTAGTGAGAACCTCTAGACTATACTGGACATGCAGGACTGACCATGGCTCATTCCAGACTGCAGTACTGCAGAACCCTGACTGCCCTAAATAGGCTGTCTGTGTCAAAGACCCTGAACTGATATCGGATGATACCCTTGACTAGAATGCTGATACCTCATAATTGAAGCCTCTCTTTTCCTGACGGGGGTCTACTCCCCTACACTTTGAGACACAGCCATTTGGTTGAAGAACATGCAGACTGTTTGCCATGTAGGACTGGGATTCAGTAATTAAACCATGATTTCAGCAATAAGATTTATAAAGGCCACAGCCATACAATCATATTTAAACATTCTTGTAATGGAAAAATTTAGTTTTTTCGCTGATAAAGGGGGAAAAGAAATTGCCCAGGAAGAAGTACAAAATCAGCATCTTGGCTTCAGAGGATGGGAAACCCTGGAGAAGGTGGGTAATTACCATTTTAATGGTAAAAATGGTACATAAACCCTGAAAATGTCACAAAAATGCAGTAAGCAATAACAATGCAGTGTTACAAAGAAGTTTAAATGTTCAATATAGCAAATCAATATAGCAAATCTATTCCCTTGTTCAGACCAGTCAGCCTTACTTCTGTAGTGGACAAATTATTGGAGAGGATTCCGAGAGACAGTATTTATTACTATTTGGAAAAGCATAGTTTGATTCAAAATAGTCAGCATGGCTTTGTAAGGGGCAGGTCTTGCCTCACAAGCCTTATTGAATTCTTTGAGAATATGACTAAACACATTGATGAAGGTAGAGCAGTGGGTGTGGTGTATATGGATTTTAGCAAGGCATTTAATAAAGTTCCGATTGGTAGGCTCATTCAGAAAGTAAGGAGGCATGGGATTCAGGGAAATTTGGCTACCTGGATAGAGAATTGCCTGTCCAATAGAAGACAGTGGGTGGTAGTAAATGGAAAATATTCAGCCTGGAGCTCGGTGACCAGTGGTGTTCCGTAGGGATCTGTTCTGGGACCTCTGCTGTTTGTGATCTTTACGAATGACTTGGATGAGGAATTAGAAGGGTGGGTTAGTAAGTTTGCTGATGACACAAAGGTTGGTGGAGTTGTGGATAGTGTGGAGGACTGTTGTAGGTTGCAACGGGGCATTGACAGATGCAGAGCTGGACAAAGAAGTGGCAGATGGAATTCAACCAAGAAAAGTGTGAAGTGGTTCACTTTGGAAGGTTGAATTTGAATGCAGAATACATGGTTACTGGCAGGATTCTGGCAGTGTGGAGGAACAGAGGAATCTTGGGATCCACATCCATAGATCCCTCAAAGTTGCCACCTAATTTGATGGGGTTGTTAAGAAGGTGTATGAAACATTGGCTTTCATTGGCAGGGGAATTGAGCTGCAAGGTTATGCTGCAGTTCTATAAAACCCTGATTAGACCACATTTGGAATATTGTGTTCAGTTCTGGTCGCCTCATTATAGGAAGGATGTAGAAGCTTCAGAGAGGGTGCAGAGAAGATTTACCAGGATGCTGCTTGGAATGGAGGGCACGTCTTATGAGGAAAAGTTGAGGGAGCTAGGACTTTTCTCATTGGAGCGAAGAAGGATGAGAGATGACTTGATAGAGGTGTACAAGATTATGAGAGGCATAGATAGAGTGGATAGCCAGAGACTTATTCCCAGGGCGGAAATGACTATTACGAGGGGGCATAATTTTAAGGTGATTGGAGGAATGTATTGGGAAGATGTCAGAGGTAGGTTCTTTACACAGAGAGTGGTGGGTGTGTGGAATGCACTGCCAGCAGTGGTAGCAGAGTCAGATACATTAGGGACATTTAAGCGACTCTTGGATAGGCACATGGATGATAGTAAAATGAAGGGTGTGCAGGGTAGTTGATCTTAGAGTAGGATAATAGGTCAGCACAATACCATGGGTCGAAGGGCATGTACTGTGCTGTACTGTTCTATGTTCTATGTTCTGTCACTGCTGAACAGCCAGTAACACAATCTAAAGCTTTATTGAAAAATTCAATATAGTAATCCAGAAAAAACAAAACAAGAAAAACTGGCAAATAAAGGAAATAATGCAATATTGTTGTGATGCAAAGCTTAGCAGCTCGACAACCATTCAATTTAAAACAACATGATGAATGCAAGAATTCAAGCTTAACAAACTACAAGTTTAAAGCAATATTGAAATGAAACAGATTTATTTTGCTTTTGCATTAATCAATATGTTAAGAGCAAATGGAAAAAGATACTTCCTAACAATTTCAAGTTCAGAGATAGACCATACAGTCAGGAAGGAGAAATCACATCCAGAGTGAGACACAGCCCAAGTAGTATATAGTTTGGGTAATTTGGAGGCAGCATCAGAATTCGGTGCAGAGGGGAAGAGATCCTTTTTGCTCGCTTTTTTGGTTCATAGTTTGTAAGGTCTCTTCACAGGCTAAATTGAAGACCAGAATCGAGAGTCCAGCGTAAAACAAGGAGTGACATTACAGAAAAATCTCAACTTCATTGGTTGGTAATAGCTACTAATTTGATTATCTATAACACGTTACTTTCAGATTGAAAGAAAATGGGGGAAATATTTACAGGTTACAAACTAAAAGATCAATAGAGATTATAAAAAAAAAATCAAGAATTAAAAAAAAAGTCTCAGGGCCAGAGTTGATAAAATGTGGAGCGAGAGAAGCACAGCAGATCAGACAGCATCAGACAAGCAGCAAAGTTGGCATTTCGGATGGGTCCAACCCCAAAACATCAATTCTCCTGATCCTCCAATGCTGTCTGACCTGCTGTGCTTCTCCAGCTTCACATTTTATCGACTCTGGCTTCCAGCATCTGCAGTCCTTGCTATCTCCTAGACACAGGGCCAGGCAGTGTGTTGTACCTGCATGATGTGGGGTCTAGTGGATGCCATTGTGGTTCATAGTGACAACTTTTGGTCGCATGAGGAACACTGGCTCAGAGTTGATGAGCTGGAGTCTGAGGTTGGTCTGTTCCCTGGAACACACTGAAACAAACATCAACTGTGCCTGGAGGACCATCAACCTAGTGAAAGACACTCTTTGGTCTGCCAGATACTTGTTGGTCTTTCAGAACAAGGAGTCAATCCTGAATGAATGTTGCAGACTGATGCAGACTGATTCCAAGGTCCAAGACTACGTACTGAGGGATGTACTAAAGCTTGGAGCAGCTGCCGCCAAGGTGCAATGGGGGAAAGATCACTGTTTGAGGTCTTTCTGCTGAAATTAAATGGAGCTGTGAATTAAATATCCAAGGATACAAATAACAGGCAGATGGGCAGAGGGGTCGGGTTACCTTATTAGTAAGGAATGAAATTAAATCAATAGCAAGAACTGGTATAGAGTTAAAGGAGTAGAATCTCCATGGGTAGAGCTGAGGAACTGCAAAGGGAAAAAAAGACTCTGATTGGAGTTATGTACTGCTGTTGTAACAGTAGTCAGGATATGACACAGAAAATAAATTCCGAGAGTGAAAAAGCATGTAAACAAGGCACTATTACAACAATCACAGGGGCTAGTAAATATACAAGGACTGGGAAAATTGGATTAGTAGTGGATTCCAAGAAAATAAATTTGTGAAATGTCTACGAGATGGTTTTTTGGGGCAGATTGTGGAAGAGCCCATCAGGGGACAGGCAGTTCTGGATTTGGCAATGTGCAATGAGGCAGACTTGATTAGGGAGCATAAGGTGAAGGAACTCTGAGTGGGAAGTGACCACAATATGATAGAATTCACCCTGAAGTTTGAGAGAGACACTGGAATCAGATGTAATGTTATTACAATTCAGGAAAAGTAAATATGAAGACATGAAAGAGGAGCTGACCAGGGTTGATTGGAAGGGCAGCTTAGCAAGGAATTCAATGGAGTAGCAATGGCAGATTTCTGGAGGTAATTCATGAGGCACAGTAGACATTCATCCCAACTTTGTCCTCATTGCGCTCTTCAAGGCAGTGGAATTTTCTGTCCTTAGGTTAGATTCTTTCATCCACCATCCCACATACAAAGTTATCTTATAATACACTATCAGAGAATGTCCTGAAGTTGTAATATAATGATAAGTTATTTGTGCCACAATGTACTCACCAACTATTTCACTACTTTTCTGGCTTCTGGTTCTATTTTTTATAGCTTTCCACTGTCTTTGGTGGCTTACTGTTGAAATGTTCTTCCTATTTGGTGATGTTCATTGTAAATGGCTGACATTTTTACCTTGTTGGATCCAGAAGGTTTGTCAGCTTACCACACAGTCATATAAAATTTCCTTCAACAACAACTTCCAATTCCGCAACCACCACTACATAGGAGGATAATAGCAGAAAATACTTGAGAACACTACCACCTGTGAGTTCCTTTCTAAGACACTCATCATCCTGTCTTGAGTTTAAATCACTACCCCTTCACTGGATCTTAATAACACTGTGGGTACACCTTCATTGCAAGCATTGCAGAGTGGTTCAAAGAGGCAGCTCCCACCACCATCTCCAGGGCAATTAGGAATGGGCAACAAATGCCAGCCTAGCCAGTGAAGCCTACATCCCATGAGGAAATCCAAAATAAGATATTGGGGAAAAGTTGCAAAGAAAAACAGACCCCAAGATGGCCATTTGATGTGATTTAATGACATTTTGCACATACTCATAACATATTATGAGTATGGTGGGGTGGCACGGTGGCATGGTGGCTCAGTGGTTAGCACTGCTGCCTCACAGCACAAGGGACCCAGGTTCAATTCCATCCTCAGGCAACTGTTTGTGTGGAGTTTGCACATTCTCCCTGTGTCTGCATGGGTTTCCTTCAGGTTTCCTCCCACAGTTCAAAGATGTGCAGGGTAGGTGGATTGGCCATGCTAAATTGCCCATAGTGTTCAGGGATGTGTAGATAAGGTGGGTTATAGGGCTGGGTCTGGATGGGATGCTCTGAGGGTCAGTGTGGACTTGTTGGGCCAAAGCACCTGTTTCCACACTGTAGGGATCCTATACTAATGTTTTCTAATTTACTTGTTTATAAAGTTTAGTTTAACAAAATTAAATGAAAAAGCTAAAGAAAAAAAATTACAAATATTCTGATTGTGATGTTATAAACATTCCCTTTGAAAGTCATTCGATTATTTGTGGCCGTGAGCAATGCTTAGAGGTCCTCCCTTTAGCAAAGAGATACAGTTTCAGATCTGATGCAACTGCTGCTGGAGTAAAAGTTAGAGAAATAACTCAGTGTAGAAATGTTTAGATATCTTTTAAAAATATTGTTTTTTTCTGCAAATAATATTGCTGAATGTAACTTGGGAACAATTTGGGAGAAGTAAGATATTTCAAATACTCAGACCATTCTGTTGGGAACAGACTAACTGACAACATTGACTCCTGTTCAAACATCAATTTTGCAATGGTCAACCAATCATTTACTTTGATTAGTTTTAAATTGGACAGGCAGTACAACGTGGCTGTTTCAAAATTCCCATAATACCATTCAGTAGTTGTTGATTTATAGCTCTAAAACAAAATTCCAGGCTAATTCATTACATTGATGTCAATATATGCCCAGGCCTTAATCATGACAGCACATTTTCTTCAGCACGTGTTTAGAAAATAAAAATCCAAGTTTATTTTATGGAAATACATATTCTTCACATTTTAACATTGTGACGATTGCGACAGTGTACTTAAAGTTTAATCAGTTCTGTTTAGCCAGTGCTTCTCTTAACAATAACTTTCTTATGATTTGACCTGAACTCAACAAGAATGTAGGGTCAGAGATAGTAGGAACTGCAGATGCTGGAGAATCCGAGACAACAAGGTGCAGGGCTGGATGAACACAGCAGGCCAAGCAGCATCATAGGAGCAGAGAGGCTGACGTTTCGGGCCTAGACCCTTCATCAGAAAAGGGGGAGGGGAAGGGGGTTTTGAAATAAATAGGGAGAGAGTGGGAGGCGGATAGAAGAGGGATAGAGGAGAGGATAGGTGGAGAGGAAACAAACAGGTCGAAGAGGCGGGGATGGGGCCAGGAAAGGTGAGTGTAGGTAGGGAGTTAGGAAGGGGATAGGTCAGTCCAGGGAGGACGGACAGGTCAAGGGGGCGGGATGAGGTTGGTCGGTAGGAGATGGAGGTGCGGCTTGAGGTGGGAGGAGGGGATAGGTGGGAGGAAGAACAGGTTAGGGAGGCAGGGACGAGCTGGACTGGTTTTGGGATGCGGT